>NC_133468.1:21239642-21539761 GCF_048565385.1 Saimiri boliviensis
TACAACCCATGGAATGTGAGTATCCCATACATATCCCATATTTCATATAGAGAATGCAGGCTATTGCAAAAAGAGTAAGTTAGCTACAAGGAATAGCCTTAGTGCAAACAGGGTAAATTCTCTTAACATTTTTTAGAGGGAAAAATGCATATTCACCATAGAAACAGTTAAACTACAGAAAATATAAGAAAATAAAAATCAACTATATTTCCACTGTTTATTTTAGTATATTTTTAGTCATTTAACTGTGCACTTAATATACCTTTTTAAATAAATGTGAAATTATGATATACAACTTGATTTCTTATATGCTCTTTTAAGCTTCACTTATTAATAGAACTTTCCTATGTCCTCACTCTTCTCAAAGTGTTCTTTATTGAATCATGTGACTGCATTAAAATTCATGTAAACATCCTTATATATTTGCTATATATACATATATATCTATATAATATGTATATGGAATGGATCAAAATTCATTTATTCTTATATATTAGCTATCTATACATATATACCTATATAGTCTTATATAAAATGTTTCTGAGATTTTTTTGCCCAATTATGAATAAAGTTGTTCTTAACATCCTTGTATATAGTTTTGTATAAATTCACATTAATTTATTAAGGTAGTATTTTTAGGAACAAATGGTTGCACATTCGGTGGATTTTGATTAATGTTGTATAGTTACCCTCCAGAAAGCTTGTGCCAATTTACAGTCCACCTGCCAGTATGTGCAAGAGGATGTATTTCCCTGCAGAATTTGTAGTACCAGATATTATAATTTGTTTAAGTTTTGCTGATTAGATGAGCGATAATTGTCATGGCTTAATTTGTATTTCTATTACATATCTGTGGTTTCTAATGGTGTTAAGCATTTTTTCACATAGTTACTGCCTATTTTATATAAAAGAAAATATTTTATTTTATGTAAAAGAGAATTTTAGTTCATCATAGCCCACCTAAGAAGGCTTCTCCACCATCCAACTAAAGCATTGGTCGCTGACTCATACTGTTTTATTTTGTTCTTCATGATATTTGTCACTGTCTGAAACTATCCTATGTATGTACTTGCTTAATTGCTATTTTCTGGGCCCTGTAGTGGACTGAGGGTCTAATGTTGGGTTCTCCAGAAGCCGATCCTGAAAGACCCTTTAACAAGCCCTCACACATAGTTTCCGTGCAATTGCAACCATGTACTGTGGGGAAGATATGTGTGGGGCATGTTAGAGACTGGATCAGCCACATGCTTCCCACTGAACTTTTAGCAAGGCCTTACCGTGAAATAGAGAGAAAAAAATTTAATCGCACATATTTTTTCCTCTGTCCACTGATGCTGCATGTCCCAGGAAAGTGTAAATATGTAAGTGGTGAGAAAGAGAGGGTATAAGGGCCATTTAAGTTCTCTGGGGTTGCTCTGACGGCAACACTCCTGCCAGATCTCCCCTGCTGGGATACCGAGGCTCCGTGGGGCTTGCATCATGCAGCACAGTTTGCTGTCTTTCTCTGCTCAACCCCACAGCTTCCTTTCTTTCACAGGTGATGGTCCTTAATAAATGTTCTTCAAGGTCTGCTTCTGGAGAACCCAACACTAGACAGAGCCTGAATCCACTAAGGGGCCCAGAAGATAGCAATTAAGCAACACACAGGATAGTTACCAATGATGACAAATACCACAAAAACATAAAACTGGGGTTGAGGCAGTGACCAACAGTAAGGGAAGAAGGGCTGCTTAGCTGGGTGGTGAGAGAAGGCTTCTTAGGTGTGTTATGACGAGCTGACATCAGAATGATAGAAAAGCGGAAATTCACTTAAGGTGGAAGGAACCTTCATACCCGTAACCCCAAAATCCCAACACAAAGAACCCAGGAATGGAAGGGTTCTAATTTTTTGATGGACAGCCTAATTAGAAGAACTTCAGATTTTAAATACATTTCTATAATGTATTCTATCAGTCAGAGACCTGACAGGCAGCAGATGGCACACTGAAAATGGGATAATTTGAAGAGAGTGCAATGAAAAGACTATTTACAAAGAGAAGAGTAGCACTCCCTCCCTCCCAGAGATAGGATCCCCAGGTTGCCACCAGATCCGCAGCCTTCCAGTTCTGAAGGGGAATAGCAAGAAACAGACAAGGGAAACTGGCCACAGGTTTTGCAAAAGGGATACAGGGGAACATGGCCACAGGTTTTGCAGAAGGAGACAATTTCTGTGGTCTCCCTTTCCTCCCACTCCAGACTCCTGTCCTTCTCTTCATTGGCCACAGCCACCCTGAAGCCCAGGGAGCCAGTTTTGGAAGTCCAAACTGCCTCCTCTTTAGGGACACAGAACTTGGTGGTTAAAGGTAGATTGTGGAACTGAAAGGGAAGAGAAGGCACATGTGTAGTTCACATTTTAAAATAATATTTGGAAGGATGAATTATAATATTTGGAATAAGTGAAAAGACAGCTGAGGCTGTAACTTGGTCTGTCACTGGCTAGCTGTATATCAGTATCTTCAAGCCACATTTTTTTTTTGCATTTGTTAAAAAAATTAAAAGACTGGTATAAAACTGATAAACTGGTTCTGAAATGGTATGACTCCGATGTGTCACAAATCAAAATAAAATATTAGAGAGGTTTTTTAATGAATGCAATGAAAAGTGTCTGGCATATTGAGACATTTGTCTGAGAAAAAATTAATCACTTTTGAAATAATCAGAGTGGCTTTCTAGTCTGTAAGGACTCTGTTTCGACTATATTTCTTATCATGATATTTTTAAATGTGTATTTACTTTTGTTTTTGTAGATTCAGAGGGTATATGGTGAGGTTTCTTATGTGGATATATTGCATAATGGCGAGGCTTGGGATTCTAGGGTACCCATTACCAAAATAGTGAATGTTGAACCTTGCAGATAATTTGTCAACTCTCACTCCCCTCCTACCTCCCTGCCATTTGCAGTCCTTGGTGTCTGTTATTTGCTTTTGTACACATTGTTTAGCTCCCACTTACAAGTAAGGAACATGCAGTATTTACCTTTCTGTTTCTGAATTACTTCACTTAGGATAATGGTTTCTAGCCCCATCTGTTTTGATACAAACACATGATTTCATTCTTTTTCATTGATGCATAGAATTCTGTAGCATATATATACCACATTTTCCTTATCTAGTCATTTGTTGATGGACACTTAGTTTGATTCCATGATTTTGCTGTTGTGAATAGTGCTGAGATAAATGTACAAGAGCAGGTATCTTTTTGGTGTAATGATTAATTTTCCTCTGGTTAGATACCCAGTAGTTAGATTGCTTGGTTGGATAGTAGCTGTATTTTTAGTTCTTTGAGAAATTTCCATACTGTTTTTCAGAAAGGTTATACTAATTTACATTTCTACCAACAGTGTATTAAGTGTTCCCTTTTCACCATATCCTTGCCAACATCTGATATTTTTTACTTTTCCATGATAGCCATTCTGACTGGGGTGAGATGGTATCTTATAATGGTTTTAACATGCATTTATCTGATGATTTGTGATGTTGAACATTTTTTTCATGTTTGCGGACCACTTGTATGGCTTCTTTTGAGAAATAACTTTTTAGTTAGTTAGTTTGTTTATTTTTGACACAGGGTCTCGCTCTATCAACCAGGCTAGAGTGCAGTGTCTCAACCATGGCTCATTGCAGCCTTGACCTCCAAGGCTCAGGTGATTCTCTCATCTCAGCCTTCCAAGTAGCTGGGACCACAGGTGTATGCCACCATGCCCAGCTAATTTTTGCATTTTTTGTAGAGACGGGATTTTGCCATGTTGCCCCGCCCCGGTCTCAAAGGCCTGGGCTCAAGCTATCCACCCTCCTCGGCATCTCAAAGTGCTGGCGTTATAGGTGTGAGCCCTAGCACTTGTCCAGAAATGTCTGTTAATGTCTTTTCCTCACTTTTTAATGATGTCATTTTTTTTCTTGTTCCATTGTTTGAGTTCCTTGTAGATTCTGGATAACAGTCTTTGTCAAAAGCCTAGTTTGCAAACGTTTTCTCCCATTCTGCAGATTGCCTGTTGATTGTTTCTTTTGCCATGCAGAAGCCCTTTGGCTTAATTAAGTCCCATTTGTCTATTTTTGTTTTTGTTGCATTTGCTTTTGAGGTCTTAGTTATAAATTATTTGCCTAGACCAAGAATCAAGAAGAGTTTTTCCTAGGTTTGCTTCTGGGATTTTATAGCTTTGGGACTTACATTGAAGTATTTAATCCATCTTGAGTTAATTATTGTATATGGTGGGAGATAGGAGTCCAGATTTCAGTGGTTGCAATTTAAAAAAGAGAATGGTTACTCATTTTTCTGGGATGCAGACTTCTTTTAAGACATAACTTAGAAGATAGTATATTCTCACCCCTGAGATAAACAAAGGACTATAGATGAGACTGCCAGGAATGTAATGCAAGAAAGGTTGGTCCTCAAAGAACTAACAACAGAAGAAAAATAATGACTGAAGCTAATATATCTATATCTATTAATATTTTTGATTGAGTAGTATTTATATGCTCACAAAAATGAGATTTTGTTGCATAGTGCTGTTTTGACTCCACAGGCATGCTATTTAAGGGAATGTCTTCATAACAGTGCTTGCATTTGTGGCAGAAACCTGTGTATCCCTTTAATGGTCACAGTTTCTTTGCAGAGGATAAGATTCCAGAAAATCAAAGAGTCACAGAAGGCCAAACAGCTGCAGAAGAGTACAAATAGCTCTAATCTGAAATGCATGATTTATCAAATGGGAACATGATTGCTAGCAATCTTACTTTTTTTGGTGATTACAGAGTTGAGCATAGTACTGCATGTGACTCTATATGAGGACTTTTAAAGAGCTTTTTAAAAACAATTATGCATGAGTCTTGGAGATTTTAGTCTAAGCAGAAGGCCTCTGTGGAGGTAAACCAAGAGGATAGAACGGCGAGGAATGCTGAGGGAGACCTTCAATCAGGGAAAAATATTAAGTGGGACTCCTTGGGGAGAGGCCTGTATTTGCTTGTCTGGGGTGGGCTAATCTACATAATTGACTAAAACAGAATGAACAGCTGTGAAATACAGCATTTGAATGTGTGGGTAAAACAAAATTACAAAATATACAAGGTCACAGAACATGTAATGTATTTTCATGGGATTACAGAATTTCTAAGTTCATTCAGTATATAAGAAATTGATCAATCCTCCGGAGAAGCTAAATGACTTTACCAACCTCAACTAGGTAGTTAGTTATGACATTCTAGTTAAGAATGCCGTCTCTGGAGTCAAACATCTAAAATTTATATTCTGGCTCTACCCCTCACTGCGTGTCAACCTTGGGGAAAATCACTGTACTTTTCTGTGCCTCAATTTTCTCAAGTATGAAATGGGAATAACAATAGGATTTAACTCACATTAATGAGATAATATATGTCAGTGACACTAGAGTGATACTAGATGATATCTGGTACATAGTAAGTGATCAATTAATACAAGATATGTTAGTTATTAGAGCACAAGCGTGAAAGTCACCTAACTCCTACAAACAATGTTTTACCTGTTCTACAAAAGTAAGAGCATATTACAAGGGAGATACTATAAGTAAGATATTAATTCCATTTTCTAACTAAAATGGCTGTGAGACACAGAATAACATTAAGTCTTCTTGGAGAATTTGAAAGTAAAAAATTTTTAAAGCAACATTGGAGGAAAAAACTCAGCTGAGCTCTTCGGAACTTTTCAGAAATTTAGTTCATACTCTAATGCTTAAACTCAGCAGTTAGATCTTTTCCCCCAATAGCCAAAGTGTTTATTTTAGTTTGTTTCTTAATTTGCAAAAATATACATCAATATATTTTTTATAATTGGCCTTTTTAACATGTTAATTTTTCTCTAGTAATTGATGCCCACTAATGCTGGAGAATTTCTTTATTCTTTGTAATTAGAATAAATTGTCCTTTTATGTAAATGCACATTTTGAACAAAGTAAAAGCATGCTGTGTATTACAACAATATGTTTTGAAAACAGGGTTAAGACATCTAACTTTTTTAGACACACAAAGATGTTGAAAAAAATATTTTGTGTGTGTGTGTGGAATAATTGGTTAGTTGCTTATATAAAGAAATCAAACAAGGTAGAAGTCCAAAGTCACTTTCTTATAATTCTGGTTAAAATCCTAACAAGATTCTCACATGTTTAGACATATGTCTGACTATACATTCTAGTCCTGAAGCCCCTCTTAAAGAGTCTGCTGAAAGGCCCAAGGTATGTCAGTTTGATTATGATTCTGAGGTTTTCATTTTGGCTGGCAAAGGTATTTGTTATTACTTAATAGCTATCTTTGGTCATATTCGGACTTGGATCCAAATATCATATCCAAACTTGGACTGCTGGCTAGGCAGGTGGCTTATTCCTGTAATCCCAACATTTTGGGAGGCTGAGATGAGAGGATTGCTTGAGCACAGGAATTAAAGAGTTGCCTGGACAATATAGTGAGACCTTGTCTCTACAAAAAATTTAAAAAGTTCACCAAGTATGGTGGTGCATGCCTGTAGTTTCAGCTGCTAAGAAGGCTCAGGTGGGAGGATTACTTGAGCCTGGGGAGTGGAGGTTGCAGTGAGCTGAGATCATGCCACTGCATTCCAGCCTGGGTGACAGAGTGAGACCCTGTCTCAAAACAAAACAAAACAAACATGGGGCTTGGCGCAGTGGCTCACTCCTGTAATCCTAGCATTTTGGGAGGCCGAAGCGAGTGCATCACCTGAGGTCAGGAGTTCAAGACCAGCCTGGCCAACATGGTGAAACCTCGTCTCTACTAAAAATACAAAAATTATATGGGCGTGGTAGCGGGCACTGGTAATGCCAGCTACTCTGGAGTCCAAGGCAGGAGAATTGCTTGAACCCAGCAGGCAGAGGTTGCAGTGAGCTGAGATCATGCCACTTCACTCCAGCCTGGGTGAAAGAGCAGAACTCTGTCTCAAACAAACAAACAAAAACCTTGGAATACGATGATACTATCATTAAGTCTCAGGTAATGACACTATAAAGCATTTACTATGGGTCTGGTACAAAATGCTGGCTTGCTTGTATTTCTTGATTTCATAGATGGCTTGAGTGATGGTTAGGCTGTGCTGTATATTTGTTTTCTTGCTCTATGTTAATATTTTATGACACAAGTCATTTTTGGATAATATTACCCAATGGCTAAGTAGTAAAGAGTTTATGCAAACATCTCTTAGTCCAGTCAGAATATTAGCATTTCCCAAGGGTGGTCTTCATCATGCAATAGAATTTACCCCATAGAAGACACATTTCCACTTTTAACTATAGAAGATTTATTATGGGTAAATAAGACACATTCTCGAGGCATCATTGACTCTGTCCTTTGATCGAAGACAGCTGTCTCACAATGGTCTTAAAAATTAATCAGGATGCCTATAGTGGTGTGCTAGCCTCACTTCAAAGACTCCTAGTAGTGGTGTTGAGTTATTTAAGGTCCATTGAGGATGTTTGTCATGATTCAAAAAGACATGTTCATGAAAAGCTCATTAACTGTATTTATTTTATTGACTTCTTCCTGTAGAAACAGCTCTGTTATAAATCAAAAAGGTCCCAAAGAACAGATGTATATGCTTATTCCTGAGCTTTTTGGAATAGATTAATTGCAGGGTAGCTTCCTCTATATTTTAGCTTCCAAATATATTTGAGAGTTTTTACATGAGCTAAATACAACACTTACTAAATATAGAGAATTGCATCAAAATCCTCAGTTTGAGAATGATTATGTTTATTGATCCCTCCCTTTGTTTTATTTATTGTTATATTTGTTTTATTGTTATTATTATTTTGGTAGGGGGTGTTGGTAGCATGTACCAGGTACTTATCAAAGGGCTTGAGATGTAAGTATGACAGAATGGATGTGGCTTCTGATCTCATAACCCACCTGGAAAGATGCAAGTTTGTTGTACATCTATATTTTGTTTCATAGAATTCCATATATATGTAGGGAGTAATTCTTTATTTTGCATATTTATGTGTTGGGACGCTATTTACATCCATCTTGATATCTCTGCCTAACTTATAATGTAAATGTGTGGGTATTCTACATGTCTTTATGTATATAAACATGTACTCATACTGTGAAATAACTTCTGGTAAAATGAGTTATCACTATATCTGCAGACTAGCAAGTGGTAATAACTATAACAAAAGTTACAGAACATTTTATGAGTTAAAAATCTCCCTACTTTTGTTATGTCACAGCAAACTAGCAAGTTTTCACTGAAAATTTCCGGATGAGGCAACTAAGTGTCAGAGAATACAAACGACTTGTCTGTTACTCATTTTCGACTATATGATCAGGACTCCAAATGGATTATTTTGGCTCCAAAGTTTCTGTTCTAATACAAGAGTAAAGCAAAATTACAAAATATTTACAAAGCATTTGTAAGAGTAGACGCAAATCCTTTGTAAATACTGACTAGAAGACATTATAAATGTCTTTTAGCTTTATGAAGTGTATTATACCATTAAAACAACAGTAAAATGCTGGACTAAATAGAAATGTGTTTGTGAGGAAAACACTTTTTTCTAATTTATTTTTACAACATGAGTAGAACCCATTGCTCCTGAGGTAGCATTAGCCAAACTATTTTTCCTGGTGTTTGCAGTACCAGTTCATGGATGCTAGTTGCCATGAACATGTATCAGCAGAAAGTATAAGCCACAACCTATAGTAGCAATTGCAAACTTCACTCATTAATACAATCGAGCCTTTTATTCTTGGTTCTCTCTCTCTTTTTAATTGCAAATATGCCCCTGTAACTTTCATATCTTTTGTAGTCATTCTATAAGATGTGGTTAATTTTCTCTAGTTTCTCGAGACAGGTTTATTTCTGCCATTTTACATAAATAGCTTTGGCATTTAAGGTGCCCATTTGTACCTAATTTTACTTCTGTTGAAAATGTCAGTTCTGTCGAGTCTATCATCGATGGGGAAAATGTGGCACATATACACCATGGAATATTACACAGCCATCAAAACCGATGAGTTCGTGTCCTTTGTAGGGACATGGATGAACCTGGAAGCCATCATTCTCAGCAAACTGACACAGGAGCAGAAAATCAAACACTGCATGTTCTTACTCATAGGCGGCTGTTGAACAATGAGAACACATGGACACAGGGAGGGGAGCACTACACACTGGGGTCTGTTGAGGGGAAATGTCAGTTCTGTATAGTAAAGATCTCTGTATGTTACTGGCAATTCAGAATGAATGTATATGTAAAACCAAACTAAAAAACAAAAAACATCAGTGGACCAGTGAGAAATTTAGCCAAGTATCACAGAGCCAAAATAAATTGTAATTGTTTAACCTTGAGTGAACAATAAAATGCAAATGTAAATTTTAATAGAATTAATAGAATATAGGAATTTAGTAAATCCCATTTAACCTAAAATTAGAATGTGCCTTAGGTTATAGAGCAAATCTAAGGCAAACCTGCCTCCTTTTGTTTTTAACTCTAAGTTAAAAACATAAACAATCAATTTGATAAGATACTCTTACCACTTATGTAATCTTAATTAAATGAATTAAAATATATCTATTGTTAAAAATATAAAAAGAGGCCAGGAGCAGTGGCTCATGCCTGTAATCCCAGCATTTTGGGAGGCTGAGATGGGTGGATCATCTGAGGTCAGGAGTTCAAGACCGGCCTAGCCAACATGTCGAAACCCCATCTCTACTAAAAATACAAAAATTAGCTGGTGTGGTGGCACACACCTGTAATCCCAGCCACTTGGGAGGCAGAGGAAGAAGAATCTCTTGAACACAGAAGGTGAAGGTAACAGTGAGCCGAGATTGTGCCACTGCACTCCAGTCTGCATGATGGGAGCAAGACTCCATCTCAAAAAAACACTATATACATATATGCATATATATAACCTCTGCAACCTGAGACACATCCTAATTTTAAGTTAAAAAAAGAGAAATAATGTAATAAAATAATCCTCCAAATATTAATAGAAATACTTACAATTAGCAAAACCAACTCCTAGCCTCTTTATAAATTCATGCATTTATTCATTCAATGGATACTTATAAAGTTCATTAACAGCGAATAGAACAAAGTCTGTGCCTTTAAACAGCTTAAACTTTATTGAAAGACAAATTCTTATAAAACATAAATAAGGCTGGGTGCAATGGCTCATGCCTCTAATCTTAGCACTTTGGGAGGGTGCTGGGGGAGGATTGCTTGAGACCAGGAGGTTGAGGCTGCAGTAAGCTGAGATTGTGCCATTGTACTCCAGCCTGGATAACAGAGCAAGAACCTATCTCTAAAAACAAATAAACCATAAATAAGCAAAATAATTTCAGATTGTAGTGACCGCTTGAAGGAAATAAACAGAAAGCCAAGAGTGGAGCATTAGTTAAGGCAACCACTTTGGGTGTGTTTCTTGGAAAGCCTCTCAGAAAAGATTATTTACAACTGAAGGATCAGAAGCAAGAGCTCTGTAAAGATCAGGGAGACAAATGTTCTAGGCAGAGAGAACAAGTAAGAAGGCTGAAAGATATTGATTGAGGACATGGAGTGAGGTGATATGGGAAAGAAGGAAAGGACCAGAGTATTCCAGATAGAGCAGGCCATAGCCAGGACTCTGGCTCATCTTGGAGGAGCCACTGAAAATGTTAAGCAGAGGAGTGATAAGATCTAATTTCTGTTTTTAAAAGATCTGACAGTTGTGTGGATAATGCATGGTGGGGCAGTGAATAGAGAGGCTGGGAGACCAAGGTCCTGCACTGACTTGGATGTGAGGCGGTGGGGATGTAGACTCAGAGGGGAGGCAGTGGTGATGGTAAGGAATTGATGCATCATAGCAAATAGGACTAGGTGAAAGAAATGAAGGAATTGGGATAAACATAAACCTAGGAGACTTTTCTAACAGAGCACAAATCTGAATGAAACGGAAATCAAACTAAAGAGCCAAGAATGATTTACATCAAGTTAATCACATGTCTCCATTCTACAGCTGAGGAGTGAGACTCTCACACCTGACTCAGGAATTTCATAGGCTCAGTCCACCTGGGTTACAGTTTTAGATTTTGTCCAAGACTTTTTAAATAAAAATGTCTAGCTTTAGATAGTTTCTCATAAGCTGGAACTATGTCTTACTTCTCTGTTCCCAACACATAGTATAGTACCCCTGACACTACAGTAAGCTAAAGTTGATCAAATTCAACATTAACTTCTAAAACTTTTAGTTTCCCTCGGCAGATGTAAATTTTTAAAGGGTCTACTATGTGCAAAGTATTCTGTTGGAGTTTTTGCTAAAAAATGGAACTCATACTTACATTGAGTGTGTTTTCAAACGTGGGTTCTTTCATGATCCTATGCTGCCTCATTGATCAGAAAACATACCTTCGTAACTCTTTTAGAGCTGTATAAATTTTTTGGCTCCTAGAAGGTCTTCCATAGAAACATCAGTAAAAAATAATGATAGAAATATACAGACAGATTGAAGGAATGTATTTATTTTTTTCCTGATAAAATAATAAAGGTACTAAGTGTTTGAAATAAATAACTGTGCCATCCCATAGAAGTATACTGTCTAGAGGATCATGAAAACATCAGATTACTCAGGACCAAATAAATTAGGTATAAATAAAAGGCTGACTGTGTATTATATTTAGGTACTGGCAAAATACTGTACTATGTATAGAAATGTGAAAAATGATGGATAAAAACTAAGATTGATAGATTACATTTTCCTATCTTGTGAAAGGGAGAAGAAAATAAATGTGAGAAAAACAGGAATATTCTTTGCCCATATTCTCAGTCAGCAGTGATGCTTGTAAAATAGAGTCCTGGCACCATTCCACCTCCTCTCAAGACATTCTGGAGGCATGGGAAGTACCTTTGGAAGAAACCCTCTCAGATTATTTTGGTACAAGTAGATAATGGGCCATACTTTGGGAAATGCAGATTTAGTCCAGTCTCTATCTTCTGAATCAGTGTGAGACTCATAAAGGAATATGGTTATCCAAAGTTGCGTCAGTCTTTTTCATTAGTACTTAGGCTAAATCACAGTCTCTTCTTTGATACTTAGATTTAAATTTCCAGCTCCAGCCTTAGACCTGCTATCAACACTCATCACTGCTATTTGTCTTCTAGAATCACAACCACAGCTGCCTGCATGATGGACCTAAGGAGGTACCCACTGGATGAACAGAACTGCACATTGGAAATTGAGAGCTGTAAGTTTTCCTGAGAATCCAGCTAGACTGGACTCTGCTTTAAGGTTCTCTTTATGCAGAGGCCTCCGTTCCTGGCTCATGTCCAGACCACAGGCCCCGCAAAGGTTCTGCTAGCTCACTAAATTTGGTTGAGGGAGGCATTGACAGCATCTTTTCTCAGTTATGCTGCTACCCTCTTAGTCTCATCCCTAAATCTTCGGGAGAGATATTTAGGGAAGAAATAATCTGGCAATAAAAGGAATATGCTAACAGCCTGGAAGGAGACCAAGGGCTATTTCAGGCATTTAAAATATGGAATTGGTGCAAACAGTTACAACAGGCTTTGGAAAATAGGTGGAGGTGGCAGAGTGTCACAAGTTGTCCTGTCTTTGCCTCTCATAAACTTTCTCTCTTTGTAATTGCAAAATAAATGTGCTGTTTCAGATTAGTTAAAACACTCATAGAGTATGGTTTTACAGAATGTTTTCTGTTGTTCTTTCAAGGGACTATTTTCAGTCTCTAAAGTATATTTTTTGCTGAAGGCCATCTGATGAGCAAGAGTGTGGTGTGTGTGTGTGTGTGTGTGTGTGTGTGTGTGTGTGTGTGTGAATTCTGTTTACGGTGCTGACCTGTTTTGCAGTGTGCTTGCTTTTCTAGGCCATGATTTTATCTTTCACGTTGATGATTCAGACAGCTGCCCTATTGGGTGGGCTAAAATGGTGATTTTATAACGATCTCCATTTTGGAGGTCACACAGGGAGGTGGTTTGAGGTAGAAAAACATTTTGAGTCTCTGTCACTTCTTTGCAGTGTTTCCATACTTTATCCCACTAAATAATTGGAAGCAGACAATTTTATATCCAGAATTCTAAATAATGAGTAACTGGACTGCTGTGAGGGTCCTCTTAGCCTTTGTGAGGAGTTTTAGCTCTGGCAAGCAGCATGACTAAATCATTGCTGTGAGCAGAAATATGGCATTTATGACACATTGTGGATATTTTTGCGCAATTCAAAAGATAGCTTCCAGGGATAATTAAACTTACATGTATTTTTGAAGAAACTGATTGCATACATGTATTTCAAGTCATCATTATTTTCAAATTATATTTTTGCCTTACAGAACTAGCTAATGAAATTGGTCCATAAGATTTCAATGATTAATTTTATGTAAATATTTTTAGGATAGCGTTGCATATTCCGTTTTCTGAACTTATGGCTACAACTTAGAAGGCATAATAATGTTCTACAAAGTCCAAATTATTTTGTAATTTCACATTGTTAATGTGAGAATATGCTGAAATAAGCACGTTGCTATGTACTACTCATGAATTGCTGTGGTGAAAGCATGTTTTGTTTCAGTTTTGGTATATGTGCTGTCAGAAAGAGCAGAAGGGCATTTTTTTTTATAGAAAATGTATTCCGGGATATCAAATAATCATAGTTATAGGTAGGTGAAGCACTTTCATGGATATTATTTCATTTGAGTTTTCCACAACGCTCTCAGATAAGTAAACAAGGTCTTTTTATTTTAAAGAACTGATACCTAAGAATGCAGGCAATACCCAAGTGTTTTCTGTTATTAAATTATAGAATATTTAAAAATTAACATGATAGGCCAGGTGCAGTGGCTCATGTCTGTAATCCCAGCCCTTTGGAAGGCTGCGGAAGGCGGTCATCTGAGGTTGGCAGTTTGACACCAACCTGACCAACATGGAGAAACCCCACCTTTACTAAAAACACAAAATTAGCCAGGCATGGTGGTACATGCCTATAATCCCAGCTACTCAGGAGGCTAAAGCAGGAGAATTGCTCAAACCCGGGAGGCGGAGGTTGTGGTGAGCCGAGATTGTGCCATTGGACTCCAGCCTGGGTAACAAGAGCGAAACTCCTTCTCAAAAAAAAAAAAAAAAAAAAAAAAAATTAACATGATAATTCATTAGGCTTTACATATCTCACTTCGATTCACAGTCATCTTGTTAAATAAGGTCAATATAAATATTTCTGTTTTTACAACTAGGGAGAACAGAATCAAGAACATAAAGTGATTTGTCCAACATCATTCAGCCACTTCGTGGTACAGTGGCTCTGTGCTGATGTGGAGGATAGCTGACTTACTTAGTAAAGACACTGATTTTGGAGGGACCAGATGAACAGACCCTTATTCTAAAACCCCTTAGTTTAAAAAGCAGGAAATTAGCCTGGCCTTATGGAAAGCGGGGCTTACTCATAGACTGTCAGCAAATCATTGCTACAGAGAATTAGATATGGTGTTATATTAAAGATACACATGATATCCAGGCTCTATTGTTGTAAGTAGGTTGTTTACTAACTAAACATTGAAATGAATTTAGGATCCTATTCCAAAACTACTAGTTCTCCAACTGATGCCTCTCATTCCATCTTATTCATTCATTCCCTTACTTTAATCATACACTAAGCGTTCATTCATTCTCATTCTTTTTCTCTGATCTCTTTTCCTCTCTCATCTTTCTCATCTCATCTTTCTCCTCATCTCTTTCTTTGTCCTTCTCCCTGTCATTCTCCCTCCTGCTTCCTCTGTCTTTCCCTCCCTTCTTTCTCTGTTTTTCTCTTTTCCTTCCTTCCTCTGGCAAATGAAGATTAACCTAACTGTGGCATTGCTAAATTACTAATACCTTCTCAGCATATCAACAATCAGTGTTTGGGGTCAGTCAAGGAGAGGATAACATAACCTGACTCTGGGCAGCTTAGAGTAGGGAAACATTAGGATTGAGATAATTGTTCATCATTCATTCACTCAGGAATTTATTTGTTTATTAAATTTTTACTGAACTGTAATCATTTACCAGGTATTGTAATAAGCTGTAAAGATATAATAGTGAATAGCAATATACAATATCCCTGGCCTCCTTTATTAAGGTGAGGAAGATAGATATATAGGGGTTATGTATCCCTAATCTGACATGCTTTAGACCAGAAGTGTTTTGAATTTCAGATTGTTTCTGATTTTAGAATACTCGCAATATATTTATTAGTAGTATATTACCATACTTAGCAGTTGAGCCTCCCTAATCCCAAATCTAAAGTGCTCCAGTGAGCATTTTATTTGAGCATCATGCCAACATTCAAATTGACTTGGATTTTGGAGACTTTCATATTTCAGATTTTTGGATTAAAGATACTGGATGTCTAATTTAAATCAATACATGTATGAATATAAAGTTGCATTACTAAAAAGTGCTGCCAAGATGAAGTACTTAGTTCTATAGCATATTAAAGATAGGCTGTTTAAAGCAAGCCTTGAAATAAAGTACAGAGGACTTTAAAAGGTTAATATAGACTATATCAACTTTACAACTTGTCTTAAATATGGAGGATTGGGGATGTTTTAGAGAATTCATGAGATTTGCAGAATTAAATGGGTCTTGATAATATTTATCACTGTGAAGGCCATGAAACTTAACTGCTGAAATCGAAAGGAGAAATCCAGTCCTAGGTGTTCCCAATTCTGTCTCCTAAAGCCACCATTTATTTACATGTTCCTGTTATCTGTGTGGTCAGAGGCAACTCATCATACTTTGTCAACATAGCATGCATCGTGTTTATATCTTTCTCTGAAACTTTCAGTGCAGGTTGGGAAAGGGGCACTGGAATACTTGCCTGTTTTTCTAGGGAAGTGTCAGTTGAAAAGCACCAAACAACAGCAAAGTTATGCCGAAGCCTACATATACAAAATTCTTTTAAATATTCTTGCTGTTTAGGAAAGAGTTCTAGTACAGAAATAGTGAATCTTCCCAGGTGTGCCAATGCTTTGGTAATCTGATGCTGCCATGTATAATTTAGGACTGTTAGTACAAGTCAAAGATTTCTATATTTAAAAAAAAAGTAAGCTTTAATCACATTGTCAAGAAGACATTGAAACTCATTATACTGCAAGGCCACTTAGTATGTCACATCCAGAAATTAAAAAATAGTGAAAAGGGGGTGGTGGAAGTATATATCTGTGAAATGGGAATAGTCAGGGTGTTACTCAGCTGTATTCTGTGCCAGCTCAGCTATACAATATCAGTGTCAACTACATGGCCTCATCATACCCGCCTCCTACCCGACTCGGGAGAAAAGCTGCCTTCTCTAGCCATCACTCTGGTTCCTGGTTTTCCACTTAGGGCATGTGAACTGCTTGTCTGAAAAGGAATAAGGAATTCTCTAAACTGGACCCATTGATAAGCTGCACAAATTACTAAAAATCCAAAGGATAATTTTTTGTTCATTCATTTATGTGCTTTTGTCTCATCTTACCTCTGAGTAAGTTGGACTGGCCAGTGTCAGTGTCTCAGAGAAGAAGTTTAGTGTTCTTATTTTCAACACTGAATTTTTCAGTCAATCTCAGCCGTAATGGGATCTATGAAGAAGTAGAAGACATAAAACTTTCTCAGCAGCTCTTTTATAGGCACCTTCACAGGGATACACAAAGTGTTTACTGAGACATCCAGTCAGGTATCTCCTTTTAAGATTTAAAAAAAGAAAAAAAGTCCTACACACTGCCCTTTGTGATAGCATCAGAAACCAGTTATTGCTGGCCTCTCACAGTCACTGATTACCTGAGAAACACTGGCAAAGTCACCCCCTTACCGGAGCCTCTTTCTTCAGGGGTAAAATGGAAATAATAATACCTAACACAGGAGATTGTTATAAAGATTACATGAAGTCATTTAGACAAAGAATCTAACACATAGCTTTGGTCCATGGTAGACATCTAATAAATAGCAACTTCAATAATGAATAATTATTATTACTATAATAATCCCGGTTTTGGTTGTTTTGTTATATTTTGAAAGCCCCGTACTGCCACAGATTGCGCTACTTATGAGATTAGTAAATCTAGCCAAGGAGACCCATAGCCCAGCATCACTCTTCTCCACCTTCGTAGACTTTATTCTGGCCCTTGCTTTGACGTTCCAAGTAAGTCTCATTTTCTGCAGTGCTATCTACTTCCTCACAGAATGTTTCAGCCAGCTGTGCCCACAGTATAAAATGCAAATTAATTTATTTTACTTTGGCTGGAGGGAAAAGGATTAATAGCTAGCTTCAAAATCCAAAGATGGATATTTAAAAACACTTTGACATCTGGACTTGGATTAAGTGAAAGAACAGTCCATTTATAAATGTAATCCCTTCATGGTTTTATTAACATTTCAATTGGCCAAAGAAGGCAATCACCCCTGGTGATCATCTGAAGCCTATTTGATTGATATAGCAAAAGGTACTTGTGAGTGTGTGAGAGTGTTTTGGTACAGGCATCTCTTCTGCTCGGAGTGTGCACCATGCTTTAGGAAGGCAGAAGACAGAAATGTGCCTGTTGCTGTGTTACTGAATTCCAATTTGTATATTATATAAAGACAACATGTGGTTGGGTAATTGATGGAATAAAGGCTATATTTTCTTTATTCAACAATTTTATTCTAAATCATCCTTATTGAAGAGGTCAGTATAGATTGATAACAGTGAAGCATTTGAGGTATTGCATCCACATTCACTACAGCAAAGAGCGAATACATTTGAATCCAGGTTATGCTATGTATTCACTAATATTTCAGTAAACATAAATATAGTATTTTTAAGAACTTAAAAAATGAAAAGCGCATTGCATTTCTCCATTCCCAGGTAAACGTTGATGCACCTTAGAGTGTATCAGTCATCTCAAAACATCTGTAACAGAGGAAGTGGTGAGCAGATGGGGCTCTGTGCAAACGTGATATAGTGAATAGGAGGGTATTTTTTGAATAGAGATAGACTTGTCTAGTACAGTTTCCTCAAACTAACTAAACCGGTCACTTAGCTTCTTTAAGCCGTAGTTTCCCGTCTGTACAATATTGGGACCCTTGAAAGTAATAAGATAATCAAGATGGAGATATTTGTGCAATGCTTGGTACTGGTATTTCCATAAGTAGCAGCTGTTATCACTATAGCATCATCATCATCATTATCAAATTACTCCTGGAATACTGTGCTCAGTTAGAACATTTATCCTGTGGAAGGAACACTTAGGCTAGGAAGGATGGCAATGTTTGAACAGGATAGCTATTTTCAAATAAACATACAATTTCCTCTTAAGGAAGGAGAGTAGACTCTGTGTACCCTAAGGGTAAAATTAACTAATGGTAAAAGATGCCAAAAGATAATTTTGGGCTGAAAGTTAAAAAAAGAAAAGTTCATAGCAGTTACAGCTGGTGAAAAAGCAGATGGGCTGCCGTATTCTGTAAAACCATTTGCTGGGAGTAAAGGAATTCTTTCACTGAGCAAGTGATGGGATTACATGATTTCTAAGTAGCTGTAGGTTAAGGGTCACTTGGCACAAGCAAAAAGATATGGGACTTCAGTTAAAGGACAACTAGGCAGGCCCTGGTATGTGAAGATGCAGATCCCACATGCATATATCTCTGAGAGCAGGGCTATTTAGGAAAAGATGAAAATCACATCCCTGCTAAAATTTAAAGTAGAACAGCGTATGTGTTTTGCTGATGGTCTGTTGTTGTTTAGCTAGCAATCTTTCTTCTCTCAGATTTTCCACATAGGAATACATCTCATACTTGTGCCTATGAGAAATAAGGCTAAAACCCTAATATTTTTCTGTCTTTCCAAATAATCTAAACCTTCTTTTGAATATTTTGATCTTTTTAAGGCTCAACAGAAGAGAAGGTATGTGTGCGTGTGTCTGTGCATGTTTGTGTGTGAAAGTGGGGTGTAAAGTGTAGGTGTTATATAATGAAGCTAACAAATCTTTTAGGTGATCTTTGGGTTATTTTAAATTAGAAAAATACTCTTGTAAAACTCTAGTGAGGGTTAGTTATTTATTGAGAAAAAAGCAAAGAGCAATGCAAATACTCCGTGGTATTACTGCATACAAATTTAATTTGCTTCACTCTCCTATTTTGATATTTTCTTGAATTGTATCCAGTGTTGTGGAAGTGATGAATTTATTTTTCCATCCTTGCTGTGTGAAGATACTTTGTTGGAATGTGGTCTTGGTTTAACAATTGGTCCCTCATGACCAGAGACAAGTGCTTGGATGTGCATGTAGAACCTCTGGCATTTCCCATGGATATTTCTGACCTTGATGTATATCTGAACTCGAAGACTCTGCCTTTTCAATTTTTCCATTATTAGAAAGTAAAGTAGTGACTTGGATATAAAGGATATATCTTAGCATTGAATATGAAAAATAACACTAAGAACCCTTCCTACTGAAGTGTTTTCCCCGTAGTGAAGAGAAATCTTGTTTAATTTCTTCTTTCACTGTCTTGATTTTTCTCCTTTTGAGGTTTGCACTAAATAGATCACTGGTCTCCTGTATCAATCTGTCATGGATATGAACTGAAATTTTAAATTCTTATCTTCCAGATTGCTAACATTTATTTTATTCTAAAGAAATTATTGTTGGTAAATATTTTCTTTTGGCAGTCACATTTTCAGTTTCTAAGAACTCTGCCTTATGTGGTTACTTATTTTCCATAGTCACTTGTTTTCATGGAATGTCCTTTTAGTTTTAAAAATGGAAATTTAAGTTATTTTATAAGTTTTCTGCTCTGTTGTTCTTTTTGTGATGATGTATGTTGGCTTATCTTGGTCTTTTTTCATGCTGATGATTTTCTTCAGATGTCTGCTGATCTTGGAAGTCAATTGGTATTTGTAAATAAAAGATTAATTTGACCAGACCAAGTCTCTCATAAGAGTTTATAGAACCTATATGCATTTAATCAGCACTTTTACAGATGGTTTCCATAGCCAGCCTCTTTACTGAAGAGGATGGGACAGGAGGAGAGCTGGGCTTGCTCACCAATCTCCCTCTTTAAGAGAGTGTGCTAGGACCTTTCACAGATAAACACGACTTTCATCTGAGCCTCCTTTCCCTCTATTTATAGAAGTGCCCAGAGCTATCTAAAACTCTGTTCTGATTCTCTTCAGTCCAATATCTAAATTAGGAACTAAGCAGCCCCCAATTGTTTAAGGGGCTTTATTATGTTTTAATCTTGGGTGAAATCACCACAGCCAGTTGTAGGAAAGGAAGAGAATGAGTCTGACAGATCCATGGACAAGCTGCCACGTTGAACTTGCTGACTGAGTTTAGAAATTCTCTAGGGCATACGTTCTCAACCTTACGGCATATTTTTAAATCACTGTTGTTTTTTTTTTAATTCAAATGATCAGGCAATGCCACAGGCCCATTGAATTAGTAATTTTAGAAGTTCTTCAGGTGACTACAGTGAACAGCCAGCATTGGGAAAGAGTGTTCTGGAGCGTGATTCTCACATGTGAATGGGCAGGAGAATCTCCTAGAGGGCTTGTTAAACCCAGATTGCTGGGGTCCCATCTGCAGGCTTTCTAATTCAGTGGGCCTGGCTGAGGTCTGAAAATGTGCATTTCTAACAAATTCCCAGGCCATACAGATACTGTTGGTGCAGGGACCACAGCGTGAAAGTCACTGCTCTGGACTTTAGTGGGAAGATTGGTTCCCTCCTTAGCCCTGCTTCATTCAAATCCTGTTTTAGGTTGAGGTTTCTGTTTTTAATTTTTGAATCTACATAACCTCATTTACATTCTAACTTTTCTACATTTTTCAATATTTTTAGCTGAATGATAGCATACTTTCCCATTTTGTAATGCTAGTACGGATTTATTACTGTACCTTCCTTTTAGCGTTATTCCTGTATCATTGGAGTAGGGCAGGAAAGGTAAATATGCTGTCATAAACTGTAACTCACCTTTTTAAAATACACATATTAATATTTAACTGCATATGCAATATTTAATCCCATTTTTTAAATTTAAGAGCATTATCACATGTATCTTATTTTCTGAAATATTCTTTAGACTATAATTTGCAATTCCTCCCTAGTATCTACATTTTAGTGAGCCATAATTTCTTTCACCAAATACCTACTTTAGAACATAAGTTATTTCTACTGTGTTGCTATTTTAAGTATATAATTTGTATATTATTGAGGCTGTGTCATTAAATACAGTCACGATTTTGTATGTATGAATATATATGTGTTTATATATACATATATTTTTATATAATATATATCACTATGCTATCCTATATAGTATGTAAAACTAAGTGTAAATTAATTAAAATTAAGTAAAACTAAAAATTTAATTTCTCATTTACAGGAGGCATATTTCATATGCTCAATAGCCACATGTAGCAAGTGCTGCCGTATTGGATGGTGGAGATAAATAGGACATTTACATCATCTCAGAAAAGTCTGTAGAATACACTAATATCTAAGATGAATGCATAGAATTTGAATTTTCACATCATAGAGACTATATAATTGAAATATACAGTTCACATATCATAGAGAATATACAATTGGATATCGTTCTATAGGAAATTTTCTAAACTTCCAGGATGAGTGTTTTGTAGTATCACTTCTTTAGACTTGGTTTACATTCATGACATTTGATGAGACTTACGTGTTACATGGGTAACATTTTTCTAATGTAAAATGAATGGGTTAAAGGCAGATGTAATTTAATACTTAAGAGACATTACAATTATTGTGCAAGATAAGCCTTGAACAGATCTGATAGCAATACAGGATATCTATTTTATAAGATATCACTATCTGGCAAATAACTAATTTCTACCCTTAAGTACTATCAGTTGTAAGTTTCACTATTACACTCATAAGAATAATAAAATCCTGCCCTGAATGTATTCATCTCATGGTAGATATATTCTGATTTCCAAAAAGCTAAAATGTGAAGGGGACCCCAAGTACATTTAGAAATGAAATATAGTTATTTTTGTATTTGCAAATTATTATTTTATTATTTCTAAGTGGAAAAAACAGAAACATAATTCATAATGTTATCAAATTAGTATCTCCGACTCTTACAAATGAAAACCCACCTTCTGGGTTCATTTCCCTCAGGACACCATGAGACTGTTTCTGATATAGTGTGCAAAGTGTAAGAGTTAATGAAGGGCATGTGTATACCATAATAATTGCTGACCCAAAGGGTAGAGTGTGAGTAGGCTACCTGTATCATCCTAGCAGTGGTCAAGACTTTCACATGAATCAGTAGACACATTTGGAACCTAGAATTTTAGATACAAAGAGACAGAGGAAGTCTTTTAGCAGTAGACACCATCCCCTGTTTCATTCTTACCATGTAACATAGACAAACATCTATATAAATGCTGTGCAAAACCTGATTGAGTTGAATCCACTGACGTCCAAACCCTCACCTGTGACAAGCCGACTTGTAGCTCAGTGAGCCCAGAGTCTGAGAATAACTCACCCCTTTGACCAGGTGCTAAGCACAACTGTAGAGCTTAGGAATGTGTTGGTACAAGGTTCAGCTTTCAACTCAAAGAACAGCAAGGAGCAATTATAAAGATACTGATTCCCATTTGGGGTTCCCAAAAGGGAAGCATTTTCTTAATGACTGAATGATTTCCTACGTCTCTCAGGACACTGAGTGTTTGATGAAGCTGGGCTCAAAACCCGTAATATATATATTTACCTTTCTGCAGGTGATGGACACTTCTTTTAAGATTCTAATGCAAATTTTTCCCCTGCTTTCAAATTGCCCATTAGATCTAAAAAAAAAAAGGAAGTTTAGGTCTTCACAACATATTATAAATCTCTCTGTGACAAATTTCATAGGAGGAGGGTGGTGGGAGTGCAAACGTGTTTACTTAGTTTTCTTTTAGGCTCAGGAAAGGAGCCAACAATGCTGTCATGCTGCAAAAACTCTCCTCTTGGCTGGCCTTCATTTTATACTTGATCCTAATTAGGTGAAAATGCCACATTTGCTGATTTCTTAGCATTTTTACTGAATGCCAGAGAGCACTTCGTGAAACCTGATGTGAACATCATAAGCCAGAGGCGTAAATACACCCACAAACCTTCCCTGAAGTGTTTCCAGAAGCCTCCTGTTGTTGTTTGATAGTTGCAGCCCATCGAACTGCAACACAGACTGACTTTTCTCAAATCCTGGACTTGGCTTCCTGTGTTACTGCTTAAAGTTACTTTTCTTTCCATAGATCTTCAATAATACGTGCTAGTTTTTGCAAATCAAATACCTCTTTCTTCATGATAGTCTCCTGAGTCTACCATCTACCCCTGCTCACACCTCCATTGCCACCAGCCCCATGATAATTACATTATCATCATCACCATCAGTAGTATCTATCCTGTATTCAATACTTACTTTGTGCCAGATCTTGTGCTGTGTACTTACAAACAAGATCTCACCAACCCTCTGATGTGGCAGCTACTTATGTTATTTCCTCTTTACAGATGAGGACATGGGGCCTTGGAGAAGTTGTATAACTTACATAAGGCCACACATGTTAGCAAGTGAATGTATTGATTAAGATTTAGTTGAAGAAAATTGAATCCAATAAAGCTAGTTTCAACAGAAGGGGATTATTTAGATTAAGGAATTATTGGATAGACTGAAGAAAGAGATGTGAGGCTGTGTTTGTAGAGATGACACCCCACATTTCAGCCCAGTCATGTATGGCCAAGGCAGCCGCTGTTCCTGCTGGTATATTGGGAGCACTTGCTGAATAAACTAGCCAATGCTCCAGCTGCTAGGCGGAAACCACGGTGCTTCTCATGTAGTCTGTATTAACACAACAGATGTTCTGTACCATACTTCTTTCTCCATTCAACTCAGTCCTGAATTCAAGTCCCCTGTAAGTACATCTGACTGGCAGAGTCTGGATCACCTTTAGAACCATACAAAAAAAATTAAGCCTGGAGAGTGTAGTTGGTGGTGAGTCAGAACCCAATATCAAGCAGAGTGGCTAAGCTGGGATTTAAACTGAGGTCATTCTGATTTTAGAACCCGTGTCTCTTATCAGTGTACATATTGTTTCCTTGTTTATGTATCTAACATATGATTAACTCATTCCTCTTTGTATGATAATTTCATCAAATCCTGCCTAATGAAGTAAGTGTATCCTTTCAGTGGACATTTCTTTGCCTGTCCCATACCCAAACACTATATTCGAAGAATTCCTTACTTTATGAGACAGAGCCCACCTCCATAACAAAAGTTAAAAAGCCAGAGAGTCATCTTCTCAGTCACCCTTACAGCTAGAGGGCAGGTGCAAAACCAAGGCACTACCAATCACATAACTTGGAATTGGAAATTGGTACCAAAAAATAAAACGGTGAAAAGATTGAAAAGACTGAGACTATTCTGGCCAACATGGTGAAACCCCATTTCTACTAAAAATACAAAAATTAACTGGGCATGGTGGCACGTGCCTGTAGTCCCAGCTACTCAGGAGGCTGAGACAGGAGAATCACTTGAACCCATGAGACGGTGGTTGCAGTGAGCAAAGATCATGCCACTGCACTCAAGCATGGGCGACAGAGCCAGACTGTCTCAGAACAACAACAGCATCTATGGAAAAGTCCAGCCTAAGAAGGGTGGCAGCGGTGGTAATGGATGGCAAGTAGTGTTTAGCGGCACTTGCTGATGGTATCTGCAGTGAAAACTGATGCTCAGTGGAGGTGGCACTGATAACTTCGCAGGAACATTTCTGCCCTGTATATTGGTCATTGTTGCTGACTGCATAGTTTCTACAATGGGTCCCCTGCCTTCCATGATCTGTTCAATATCAGTTTAATTTAGCCAAAGTTTGTAATTTAGCCAAACTATTCTGTTGTTTGCAGTTAAGTACTTTGACTGCTATGCTTCTTGAAGGAAGGATTATATCCTGTATTATCTTTTATCTCTTCTACTGCTTTATAGATGACAATCAGTTAGGAAATGCATCAATTTACCTAATTCTACTAAAGTTTACTCTGGATATAGGTCCTGTCAAGAGAAAATATGAAATAGTGAAATTAGGACTCCCCTAATGTATCTGACCCTCCACTGGGATTTATAATCCTTCCTGCCCACAAACTGTTTGATGAGTGATTTCTGAATACTTAAATAAAATGAAAATATTAGGTACTTTATGAATATTATCCTATGATCATATTTATCTATCTCTATCATCTATCTACTTCTATCATATTTATTTATCTGTCTCTATCTATCATCTATCTTCCTCTATCAGTTATTGAACACTTGTTGTATACTAAATGCCTTATGTTCATTTTCTCATTGTAGTATATCTACCCTATAAGAATAAAATGAGGCACAAAGAGATTAAGTAAGGGTCACACAGCTAATGAGGTGTGAAGTCAGGATTCAGTCCCAGACAGTCTATCCTGAGGTGTCCTGCTCTCAGTCAGCATAACACCAAGCTACATCTGCATTTGAAGTACACTGAGAAAAAACGATGCTTAAGTTATATAAGCATTAATGTCAGAACTGGGCGTTAAGGTGTTAAACCGTTTTAAGATAGGAAGTGACTCTTGTGTCCTTTTCAGTCCTTGTTATTAAGAGAAGTGTTTATAATTGACAGCATGAGTATTTTAGTATCACAGTATCCATAAATTGGTCAAGAATATTTTAAATCACTGCTACGCACTTTGTTTCTTAAATTTGTTTCTGTTAAACAGGACTTTTTAAAAAATTTATTTTTAATTGAGATAAAGTCACTCTAATTGTTATATTAATTGATTTCACATTCCCTATTTCACTACCTTTAGAAATAAATATTTATTATGGTTACACATTGAGGACTTTTGTTTATACTTAAAACTCTTACATAAAGTACTACTTGGGTATAAATTTAATTAAATATACTGTCAAATGGTAAAGGTTGGTGGACAGAAATGGGAAAAATCTATTACAGATGAACTAGCCTTGAGTTGTGTAATTGTGGCTGTTTTGAATTATAATTATATCAAAATCACTCTAATATGTGAGCAGAAGACAGAAAGAATTATAAATTACTTATAGATCCAGAAAAGTTATTTGAACTGTGTCTTTCTGATTCCACTGTTTTCTTATTAGTGCTTTAAGTAAAGGTCATGCTAACTGGATATAATTTTTTGATAGTGAAGCTACGTTAACAAAATGTACCTTAAAGTTTAAAAAAAGGCTCTTTTAAGTTTTGAAGAAATATCTTCAGTGTAAGATAAGCAATAGCTACTATTTGGAATGCAATTTTGTGCTACACATTCTAGGTAAGCTCTTTACATTTATCATCTTATTTAATCGTCATGGCAGCTCCTAGGGCAGGTGTAATGTCATCCCTATTTTACAGATAAGGAAACTGAGGGTTAAAGAATTTAAAATCCACATTTTGAAGTGTTGAGATTGGAATTAATTTACTCCTAAAAGTCTAATTACAGTCTGGTAATTTGATAAGCTATTTTTTATATTTTATGAAGGTAAAATTGACAAAACTGAATATACTTAGTACATAAAATGTGATATTTTGATATATGAATACATTGTGAAATGACTATCACAAACACAGAGTTTGATCATTTAACTATGCTGGTGATACTCATTCATTTAGTTAATAAAAAGAGTACAGTCTCAAAAACACAGCCATCCTATAGCTGATAATCAATTAATACATGCTTACTGATACTTTATTAGGCTTGGAAAACCGTGGAAAGAATTCAGAGAAAGCATGTAAAAAGATTCTTTCAAGAGCCACAGAAGGAACGTGTTATTAACAAAAATGGGTTTGTTATTCTCATTTTCAAAACCCTTTCTCTTCTGGGAAACTAGGGATGAGGAGAATGCTGTAGCTGTTTTTCCAGAAAGAAAAAGACAGATGATCTGCCCAATTATCCACTGCCCAATAGGAGGTGAGTGACAGTCCTGGAGCCATGAGAAATCTTCAGTCCCTCTAATCACAGTGCCCTGACTTACTAATGTCCCAGCAGGCCACGATCTAACTCCTGCCTAGGAGAAACGGATAGGGTTTACTTGGGCTCAGTATGGTTTTTTACTTCCGAATGAACCTGTTATTTTTCTAGGCCTTGTTTCTGGTATTTTAAGCTTTTTGGTTAACCATTGTGTGCAGCTCTAAGAGCTGAAAATATTGGAGCAATTTCTGAAGCACAATATGCCACATGGAAGACAATTGTCTAAAATTTCCACTCAAAGAAAGTAAGTTTTTCCCTTTTTTTTCTTTGGCTGTGGAATACAGGAAGAGAGAATCAAAAAATAGAAACTTCTCCTTGACATTATTTCCTGGACCTTCCACTTTTAATCACAAATTTTCCAAAGATCATGTACTTATTATATTCTTGCAAATCACATGGAGTTGGAGAGAATTACCTTTTGATGACAGTAAGGTAGAAGGTATATGGGCTGGATTGGGCAGTCTTGGCTCTTCAGTCCAATCATTCTTTAAGATCCAGAGAGGGAAGTCATTGTGCCAGGAAAAAAAATTCTTGAATAGCCTCAAGGAATTTTTTACTTACTCTTCCCTTTGCCTATATTTCTTCCCTTCTTTGCTTAGCTAACTCCTACACAGCTTCAAATCTAAAATCGGATTTCATTTCTTAGCAAAGCCTTTTTAATTTCCCTCTCTCAAAGTACCTGTAACACTTCTTCATAGGAGCTTACACAGTTGCCATACTTATATGTGTTATTTCATAATAAATGCCTGCCTTTTCTTCCTGACTGTGAGCTCCATTAAGTGAGTATGATGATTATTTTCTTAGTCATTATGCTCAAAAGTGCTGAGGGCAAAGCATCGTAAATCTCAGAACTATTTGTTGAATAATGAATGGATGGAGGAATGGTTGGATGAATAAGGAATAGGCAGTCCCAATCATGTTTTTTAATCACTTGCTATCTTCAAGGAGCTCCTTTCTTTTTTACCTTCAAACTTACTAGCTCTTCAAACTATGGAAAGATAAAAGAGAAGGAGAAAAATGGGACTACTGTCTTTTATAAGGCTAGAAACTCTCAGAATTTAAAGTATATCCATCACTTTATTAAAAAAACTGGGCTCCGGCTATCAGCTGGCATCCTTCCCAATCTTACCAAAGATGAAAGATAAGTAGCTCCTTCAGTAGATGATCATGTCTTTTCTTCTTCATTATGCTAATATGGTATGTTATATTATTTTATTTTTAATAATAAACCTATCTCAACCTTGGATTCCTAGGATAAATCTTAGTCATTATAGAGTGTCATTTAACATGATGTAAGATTTTCTTTTCTAATATTTTTTTTTAAGAATTTTGCATAATGAGGGATATTGGATTGCTACACTTGTTTATTTATTTTTCTTTTTTGGAAATGCCTTTGTTAGGACTGATATTAGAGTTATGTTGGTCTCAAAATATAAGTGGGGACAGTAATCCAACCTCCTCTATTTTCTAAAAAATGTGTAAAGTTGGCATTTTCTTCTTATTTGAATATTTGGTAGATTTCCAAGTAAAGTCATCTGGGCCTGGAGTTTTCTTTTGAGTAAGTTCTTGACAAATTCAATATTTTTAAATAGATATAGGGCTTTACACAGATCAGACTTTCTGCTTCTTTATTTGTCATATTTAGTAAGTTTTAGTTCTCCATAATTTTTTCCATTTATTCTAAAATATTGAAATTTGATGTAAAGTTGTTTAGTGTTCTCCTATTATCCTTTTAATGTCTATAGTGTCTGTGGCAATAATCCCTTTTCTTTCTTAATATGGGTGATTTGTATTCTCTTTCTCACTGATAGTTTTGCTAGCTATTTGTCAATTTTGTTAGTATTTTTAAAGAATAATCTTCTGACTCTGTTAGTTTTCTCTCTTTTCACTCTTTTTTATTTCCTTGATTTCTGCTCTTTATTATTTTCTTCCTGTACTTCCTTTGTATTTATTTTGCTTATTATTTTCTGGATATTTTTAGGGAAAACTTTGAGCCACTTATTTGAAATCTTGCTTGCATTCTACTCTAAGGGCTTAAAGAAACATGTTTCCCTCTTACATACCCTGCTTTATTTGCTTTCTCAAAATGTTAATGTATTTTCATGCTGTTTTAAAAATATTTTCCAATTAGTTTAGTAATATTATTTTTGTCTTATAGGTTATTTTGAATTGTATTGTTTACTTCCAGTTACTTGGTGTTGTCCTATGTATAGTATTCTTGATGATTTTTAACTCAATTCTTTTGTAGTTTGTTTTATAGTTTCCATCCTTTTAAAATTTATGGAAAATTGTCCATCTTGGATAAATATATCATGCATTAAAAATATCTATTGTTCAGTTGAAGGTTAATTAATACTGTTCTAAATGTGACAATTAGATCAAAATGGTTAATGGGGTTGTGCATAGTTTCTGTGTTTTTATTAGCTTATTTTCTAGTTCTATCAAATGCTGAGAGAAGTAAACAAATTACTACTATATTTTTTAAATTTGCATTCTCTTTGATTCTGTAAATGTTTGCTTCGTTTATCTTAATACCATGATTGTGGCATATACACTGAGGATCATCAGGTATTTCTGATTAATTTTCTCATTTATTGTAATGGAATGTCCCTTTTAATCTCTGGTAATATTATTTGTCTCAAAGTGCATTTTATTGGATACTGTAAGAATATTTATGAGGTTATTCATACCTTTTGCATGATAAATCTTTTTCTTTTTGTTTATTTGGATTTTATCTGTATCTTTATATTGAAGGGCATCACATAGTAGAGTCTTGCTTTTTGTAGGTTTTGACGGTCACTGTTGCTTTTTAGTGGATGAGAATGTTAAGACCATAGTTGGCAAACTGTGAGTCATGAGCCAAATCCAGCTTATGGCCTTTTTGTACTGCCCACATGCTAAAAATGTGTGTGTGTGTGTGTGTGTGTGTGTGTGTGTCTGTGTGTGTGTCTGTGTGTGTGTGCATGTGTGTGTGTGTGTGTGTGTGTGTACATTTTTAAAGAGTTATAAAAAGGAGTATATAGAGAAATCTTATACTTTAGCAGTTCTTTTTGGTCCCATTACCCTTTCCTTTGCTGTATATACTGTTAATGCAGCTTGTTTGTTATACTTATTTCTGGGAAATCAAGTATTCTGTGATTTCTCATGAGCTTTCAGTCAAATTTTTAACCAGATACCTTTCATGTTTTTATTTTAAAAACCAGATCTCTCTATGAAATTTAATCTTGTTTACTTTGGTCCTCCTGGCAGTCATTTCTGCATCCCAATTAAAAGAATTTCCTCCCAGAATTGTACTGTTAGCACATTTTATAACCATATGACATACATTTTATCAGAATTGTTAATAAAAACTTTGAATAATATACAAGAATAAGGGACTCTGTCACATAAATATCAACCCATTAATAAATTTTTTATGTACTTACTTAACTAGCTGTAGATTTACTTAAATCTCTAACTTAGCTTTCATTTCACTTACTAATCAAAATGATTATCTATAGACATTCAGAAACAGCTGTTTCTGTAAGTGAAACATGAACTATGAATAGCTAACATCTCTTAAACACTTCCTATGTGCCAGTCAGTGTTTTGAATTGCCTATATGAAGTAGTTAATTTAATCCTGTAAAGTATTATCAGTAGCCCCATTTCCAGATTTGGAAAGTGAAGCATAGGGATGTTAAACAACATGCCCAAGGTTACACAGAGTGCTGGAGTCTGAATTTGGTCCCAGGCTGTTTGGTTCCAAAGCCTCAGTCATTAACAACCACTCTTGCACCATTTTGTTACTGAAGGAGCATTGCTTTGGGGTCATGAGACCTGAGTCTGAGCCACGGACAAGTGCCAGACTTCAATTAAGTTCTTCAAAGAATGGAAGCAGAAAGTCACTAGGTATTCTTTAGCTCAAAATACTCTGATTATTCTTGTTTACTTACCTATTTGATCATTTCCATATGAAGAAGAAGAAAGGAGAATCATAAATACTATCACATAGAACCTTTGTCAGTGTCCTAGATAAACATACTGTGTCTAACAGAAATAAGCTATGAGCACAGCTCTGTATTCCCTTAGAATTAGACCTTAGCAGGGCTGGCTCCATGGGCATGAGGCCTGGACAGGAACATAGGGGCCATGATGAGAAGGGCCTTGCAATAATGTTCTGCTGTCATGGTTCTGAAATGCCTAATAATTTATGAGCAAGGGACCCCACATTTTAATTTTGCACCCACAAATCCTGTAACCAATCCTGATGTCAGTTTTTCTGCAGTAGTCTTGAGGTGCTACACAGATAGCAGAAGGCTTGGCATAGATTACAGGGCTGGGAGATACTCCCTGGTGTGGGAACATAATGTCAATCAGTCCCTTCTTAGAGGCAACTAAGGAACCATCAGTGAATGCCGAGTCTCCTGGTTTTGTGGTCTGCTTTCATTTGTTTCTTGCCTTTAACATTCTAGAAAAGCAGAATTTTCCATTTCATCTTGTTGATATCTGCAGCCAACTTCTTTGTGTCAGTACCTATTATCATTTTAATTGGAGGAATAATAAAACATGTTTACTTACATTTTGCATATAGAAGAAAAGATAAAGACTTTTCTTAATTTGTTGTCCCCACTTTCTCTCTGGGTGTGATTCCTAATGCTAATATATATGCTCTTTTTTTGGCGATGATGTTATGTTTTCTAATCCATATGAGAATTCAGAATTTGTATTTCAAATAGAACAAGGCCTTATTCCACCCGTGAAATATTTCACATCCGACTGTCCCCTGCTCCCACCACCCAGGAGAATTTCTCAGTGATTAAGCAAGTTAAAAGCAAGTTGCTTTGTAAAGAACATAGCCTACTAACCCTTCTTTGATATCACAGATTGTTTAAAAATCTGTCTTGTTAAATTGACCCACAGTTCTCATATAAAAAAAGAGGGGGACATAGTTTGCCATTTTAAAACATATGCTCCTGCTTAACAAAGCTAGTTGAAGCAAACCTGTCAAATGCCAAAGAGTAGAGTATTAAAATTTCAACAAAATGTCAAGAGAAATGGGAAAACTGGTGAATTTAAGAAAATCTGTCATAAAGATTGCATTCCATGTTTCTTTCTGCCTAAGTTCGGGTGACATATGGAGGTTTAAAAATATAATCTAATGATGTGTCTTTATGGGAAAAGTTTATATAACCTAATTGCCACAAAACTGTCATTGCTGGTTAATTTATTAGAGTAATAAAAGATGTTGTGTTCTTAGAACTTAGCTGGAATGAGCTCTGTCCAACAACACTGACAGCCCCTGAACCGTAAATTTTCTATTTTTGCCACTTATTTGAAACCTAAGAAGATGCACGTCGTTAAGTGTAGGTATAATATGTTTAATCATTTTACTTGGCTTGCTGGTTTGGAAGTAAGAACATAGGTGAGTTTGAGACAGTACTGAAAGCCTTATGTTGTGGGATGAGACTAGATGCAAAGATTTGGGAGAAAGGACATGGAGACTAGTAGCAAAGGCCAGAAAACTTATAAGAAGTGTCAGCTTTCAGATTTCACCCAATTTTTAAATTTTTTTTTAGTTTTGAAATAATTTTAAGTTTACAGAAAGGTTGCAAAGATAGTACAGAGATTCCTTCATGCTCTTCATCCAACTTAACCAAATGTTAATATTTTCCATAATCATGGTGCAGTCATCAAAACTAGGAAATTTAACATTGATAAAAATCTTATTAACTAAACTAGTCTTTATTCAGATTTCAATAGGTTTTCCAGTAATGGAATCAGTCTTTTTCTGTTCATGAATCCAACCTAGGGTGTTGCATTTAGTTATGCTGCCTAGTCTCCTCTAGCATGTGAGTTTCTCATACTTTCTGTTTCCTGACCTTGCTCTTTGGAAACACCAGTACTCTTCCAAAGTGCAAGGTCATGAAACAAAGTATTCTTTAGAATGTTGTTTAATTTCATTGTCTGGTATTTTCACATCGCTGGACTGGTTCACCCAAATGTTTAATTTACTTATTTAAGAAAGTACGCAAAATTCAGCAGAGCTGGCTTGAGTGAAGGAGTAGCCAGGCTACACGGAGATATTTACATTTGGCCATGCAAAGGTCAACATGATTAAAATGGCCGAATTATCTATTATGTTTAAACATGGGTTGTAAGTTTATCATATGCAAATTGATTTCACAATTTCTTCAAAGAAAACTAACACCAAGTAATCTGTGTTGCCTAACTGCACATTTTCTAATGGTATTGTCAAACAGCCCTATGAAATAGGCATTGCTATTCTTATTAATATTATCATTATTATCTTTATTTTGTAATTGAGGAAATTTAAACTCATGAAAAATTTAGGGAATTTCCCAGTTGTCCAGCTCATAATTTCTGACTCCAGAGCCCACCTGTTTATTCATTAAGAAATAAAACTTCAGGTTTTGTGTAATTTGGCCTCCTCTGAGAGAAGCTCATGTAAAATATTGCCATCAAGATATATTCTAGAAGTTTTTGGGTTATTCCAGATATTGATATTATGTTGGTGAAAACTTTTTAGAAAAAAGATTCCTTTCCTCAGTATTGCTAAACACATACTCCCAAACAATTCCTTAATCCCTCATTTTCTTCTCTTTTTCTCATCTCTCTTTCTCTCTCTCACTCCCTCTCTTTTTCTACACACACATATACACTGCCCCCCCACAAACATACACATGAGCTCGTGAGCCCACAGACCACATACATATTATATAAGTGTGTATGTATCTATCAATCTCCCTAAAGATTTAATGAATATGAGATATATTAAGGATCATACTTTTAAAACAAATCTCTCTAGTTGTTGAAATTGCTTATGTTTCAGTACCAAGATGATATTAGTCAAAGTCCAGTGTTTTTCACTGTTAACATGAGCCAGTAGAAAAAATAATTTGGGGAATATATATTAGAAGCCTAATTATCTACAATTTTCACATGGTAAACAAGCTAAGATCAGATCAGGTACACCTACTAAATTGAACCATCTGGATAATTACAAACTATTAAAACTATAGTTTCTAATGATTTAAGCTTCAACTTGGATGCATCAAATTCTGGAATTGCTCCCATTGTCTGTTATAAGAAAGTGCACTGAACTGAAAATCACACATTGTCTAGTTTAACAATCCAATTTTACAGATAAGTAATCAATATTTTCAAGGTCACTGGTATGGCTAATGACAGAATCAGGGGTAAAACATATGTGTTATAAGTCTCTTCTTCCTTGATAGCCTGTGATTCTAGAAAATGCATGAGCTAGGTATTGGTTAAATAAATATTTCTAACTATATTTATTTTTCACATTTTCTTATAAAAAGGAATTATTCAAGGCTTATGGCACAATATATGTGTATTGTATGTGATTTTATTTCCATTTTTACCAAAAATAAAGCATAATTATTGTACTCTGAAATAGAGTAATTAATCAACATGCTACTGTTGAAGACAAATTAGAATATGAGGATAGCTAAAGATTTGATAATGTAGTAAACATTATGCTATTTATTGGTAGTAAAAAGCTAAAAAAACACACAGAGCCCTAAAACATAATTTTATGGAAGATGCTGTGTGGCATAAGAATTATTAAATGCATTAAGAATTATTATTTCTTCTATCATTGTTCTTAAATTATTCTTTAATTATCAAAGGCATTAGGAATTATTAAATTATTAATGCCAATACACCTTACATTATCCATCTTCTAGAGTTAAAATTAATCAAGAATATATGTATTTCCATGGGAGAACACTTGTTCCTGCAATATGTGGTTTGTGTAATAAAAAGCTAGCACCAAAAGCAAATTATACCTCTCAGTTTGAAAAATTTAGATAGGCTATAAATAATAAATTTGTGGAATAATACATCTTTAAAGGATTATTTTTAATATATTAACAGACTAATTTTTAAAGCTTTTGTCTATTGACAGCTTCGATGAATGCTGTTTTGAGTATCTTTTCTGCTGAATCTTTCAGAAATGTTTTCACAAGTTAAAATTAAGGAGACAACAATTCATGTATGTGATATCCATAGATACTTTTTGCACCTCATAAAGTCACTTTAGAGTAATATGTATTGAAACAGTATTTTCTCCTCTCAGATCTTCCCATGGATTGTTGAACTTAGAGTCAGCAAATTTACTTCATGTGAACTAAGAGCAACTTCCAGTTGAAAGATACATGTTCCTAGTTTATGATCCCAAATAATAGTTTTATTGTCTGTATTGTGACCAACGTACATTTTTTTTGGACTTTGTCTTTTAAAACTTACTATTGGCTTTGTGTACCAGTTTTATAAGGTTTAGTTTTGAAATTTAATCCTTAAAATTGTTAGGGTTTATATATTAATATATCCCCAGATTTAATTTTGTTTGGTTAATTTTCAAAAATCATACTATTTAGAAAATTTCTAGATATGGTAGTTATCATAGTTTAACTATTTAAGCTAAGTTTTAAAATATAATACTACATTTGATTTTAGAGTTTCTGCCTTTAAGTATTTTTAGCTATATAGTTCTTTCCTAAAGTAAACAGTTTGACATCAAAAAATGGGGTCTCTCAGATCTATTACCTGGGATTTATTACCCATTTCAGCATAAAAACAGAAAAGTGTGAGCAATTATTAGGTAGTGAATGGATTCTATGTGGCATATATACCTGACACTCTACATTTGCACCAGTGATTTTAATCGACATACGCTTTGATTCTATAAAACCCAGAAGGCTGGGTTTGACAAAAAGTTAAAATGTCACACGTAAATCTTAGAGAAGCTTCAGGTTACTGTGATAACCTCAAAGGATATATTCTCAGCAGGGAAGACTACAGGACAGGAGGCTGTAGAATGGAATGCTTCAGTGAACACAGCCTCTCGGTTCCATAGGGCGGTTTGTTGATTTTGGTATTTTGCTTGCCTTGGGTGAAAGCCTGCCAGGACATAGGAAGCCACACCTTATAACAACGATTCCAACATATTTAACTTATGTCGTTAGGAAGATCAGTCTGCAGAAGTGTGAAGTCAGTCATTCACAAGGCCTTTGGACCTAGGTGGCATAGCACACCTAGTCAGCACGCCTGCCACAGGATTAGAAAATAGCCATTATTAGAAAATAAGTATATTTATTGTAATTACAAAATATTGCCTTGCTATTTGATTGTGATATGTAAATATAAAAAATAAAATAAAAAATTTATCATTCCTCTCTCTCCCGTCCCCCAGGGGTAGCCAGTGTTAATAGATTATATGCCTTTAGAATTATATTCTATACACACTCTTCTGTGCCTCCTCTGCCATCCCAAGTACACTATATATTTTTATGTGGTCAAATCAGGTAATCTTCTTGTCTTCTGACTTCTAGGTTTTGTGTTTCTCTTATGATTGTTGCTACTAAACAATAATAAAACTGTTTTTTGGCTGGGCGCAGTGGCTCACATCTATAATCCCCGCACTTTCGGAGGCTTGAGTCAGAGGTTACAGACTAGCCTGGGCAACATGGTGAAATCCCATCTCTACTAAAAATACAAAAATTAGCTGGGCATGGTGACATGCCTGTAGTCCCAGGTACAGAAGCATATGGGCGAGAGTGGGTCGAATCAATCACTTGGGCCTGGGAGGCAGAAGTTGAGCCACTACATACCAGCTGGGGCAACAGAGTGAGACCCTGTCTCAAAAAACAAAACATTGTATGAAATTTTATATTCTTCCAATATATTGGTGTAACTCAATATTTCCATAATAAGTTGAGCTCATTAAGTTATTTGGCAGCATTCTAAATGCCATTCAGCTTCCCGGTATGTATAAGGAATAAGGTCTGTATGCTCCTAAAGGAATATGAGTTAGCAGTGTATATTTATAGCATATCAGGGCACCAAGCTAATTTCATTTTTTAGCTTTTGGACTGTATTTACTATGGAGATAATTGAATAACATCAAAAATTATTTAAGTGGTTCTTGTGGCATTAAATCACAATAAGGGTCATTTAGGCTAGAAGATTTTATGGGCAAAATCATGTCACTATTTAAAATGTTGGCAGATATTGCTAGTTTAAATAAATCCATGAGAGCCACTTAGTATAAATACAAACCTCAAATGTGTAAAAATGGTGACTGGGTCCATTGCATCAAACCACAAATTTGTGGAGACTGTGTAGTGGTCAATTTAACTGAATAATTTGGACCTAAAGGGAGAACAGTAGAAAAGAAATAATTTGAATAAGGAATTCTCAAGTAACACACACACACACACCCCAGACAACATGTAATAGTTACAAAAAGTTAAGTATGTGGTAAGCACTGTCCTAAATGTTTTATTTATCTCACTTTATTCTTATAATCTGTCTTCCACACAAAGTCTCTTTAGACTTACCTGCTGTCTTATTAATTCCCCTACCTTTTTACTGGAATGGTATTTAAGTATAAGCACCACTACAGTGGCAACACGTTTATGTCACCCAATATTTTATACCTAATAGTTAGCACAGGGAATGGCACAGGCCAAATGATCAACTAATATTTGTTGACTTCATAAAGGAATTTCGTTTTCAGATTTTGTGAGTATAGTGATTCTTCAACCACCAAATGCTAACAAGTTAAGGTCAATTTCCCTGACTCCCATTTCTCTACCCAGTGTCTTTTGTCCCCACCCAAAAAGAAAAAAAAAATCTTGAAATACTAAGAATAATGTGAAATGACAGTTTCAAGCATCAACTACCAAGACTGTTTTTGCTTGTTCTGAAAAAATTTTTCAAATGAGAGAGCTTCTACATGTTACCACAGCTGAGAAAGGGGTAAGGAGAGAGAAATCTGCCACAATAAGTTTCACAGTGAAATGTTTATGAAGGATTTTGCAGTAAACACTTCAAAAATGATTGATGTGCTAGAACTCAGTGGGGAATATGTGCAGAGTGTGTAGAGATGCAGATACACTTGGCAGATATTTGCATATGGAGTGGAAGGGAATATTTATCCCAGCTCTTGCGATGAAGCCTGTTAGTTTAAGAGAGGCCAGAGGAAATCAGAGACTAGCACTTTCTGGAAGTGGTCAGGGTTGCTCAATGAGAGACATTCCAGCTGCGGTTGGGGATTGCTCCTTCTGTAGTTGACTTCATGGGTGCTTGGGTTGTGGTCCTGGAAAAGCATATGTAAAAGGGAATGAGCAAACTTCAATTTTGAGAGGATGGCAGAAGATGAAAAAAGTAGAGTCACAGCATATGTGTGTAACTGTAATCCCACCTTCTCATTCTTACCACATCATTTTTACTGTACACTGAGAGACAATTCTTCCCCCAACACTAAGAATTAGGATGTGGGCAGAATAGAAAGGGAGCATATATCTGTATGAGAAAAGAATTTCATCTGTTGGGTTCACCTAGTACAAGCCCTGCCTTAGAGTAAGTATTAGATATATACTCATATTTGTTGTTAAATTAAGAAAACTCTCTTATCTTGTCTCCTGTCTTTGACACAATTATCCTCAGCAATACTAACTGTCCCAGGAGCCAAATTTGCACTTCAGGTGAAGTTTCACCAGAAGCTGAGAACATCTCTTATCCATATCAAATCCAAGAACTTATACTCCTGGCACATGGCTGGTGCTATTAGTAAGTAGATGTTGGATGAATGAATGGCTGAATGGATGGATAAAGGAATGAAGTTGAACATGATTACCATGAAAGAAGCCTGAGGCAGTCTCCACTTTTCTAAATCTTAACCTAATCAATACAAAGACACATTGATAAGCATGTCTCACCTCACTCCACACCCTCTTCAATTACACACCATCATGTAACAGATGAAAAACCCAGGCACTCATCTACATTCTAACAAGTTAAAGAGATGTAAGATATGTATAAGAAATTTATCTCTATGAATAAATTCCTTATTCCATATTTATAAGATTAGTTTTACAGTGGCCTTTGCAATTAAAGTGTCTCATATTTTTAATTATTAAGTGACCACATATATTTTTAAGGGAGTAATTATTGAATTTGGAGATGAATTGACCTTAATCAGAAATTGAGAACCACCATAAAACATATATATATATATATATATATATATATATATATATATATACACACATATATATACACATATCTACACACACATGCAATTTATGCATATATCTGTCTATACACATACTTTAACAAATTTTTGCTTGTAACCTTGTCAACTACACATTCAGTATCATTCAACCTATATTGTTCACTTCTTAGTATTACATTTAGATTACTTGATATTGCCTGGGATTTGGTTCAAATAATCTATGGTGAGGGAAGAGGGTTGGATGTAGATTAGCACTATCCAATAAATTGTTCTGCAGTGATGGAAATGTTCAACTGTTTTGTAGAGCTTCACTGTCCAAAATGTTAGTCACTCACCACATGTGGTTATTAAGCACTTGAAATATGGCTTGTGCAGCCAAGGAACTGAATTTTTGATAGTATTTCATTTTAATCAATTTTAATTAATAAGTGGTGAATGGCTACTGTGCTAACAGCACAGAAACAGGAAAACATAGTTGATATGAAGTGATGATACTTCAATCTGGGTAATGGGAACATGACTTACATAAGTTACTTTCTTGATTATATGTTTGGAATAGTCCATAGTAAAAATTTAGAAAAATTGAAAAAAGACAAATACCACACATGATTTTATTAATATGTAGAATCATAAAAAGTTGAACTCATAGAAACAGAGAATAGAATGATGATTCCCAGGGGCTGGAGAGGGAAGGAAATGGAGACATGTTGATCAAAGAGTTCAAACCTTCAGGTATGAGATGGACAGGTTCTGCGGATCTCATGTACAGCGTGGTTGGTGGTGGATATGTTAATTAATTTGATTACAATAATTATTAACCACTTTATTCATATATCAACTCATCACATTGTACAACTTGAATATATGCAATCTTTATTTGTCAATTAAGTACTTTAAAATTAAGAAGAAAAGGAAAACAAAACATTGAGTAGACAAAAGTAGAGGAGAAAAATTAAGCCTTTAAAGCCCTATTCTTTTGATGTCCATCCAAGGCTCCCTTTGCAGATGAGCAGAGGCTCTTTGGATTTTTGGCAGCCTCTCCTCTGAAGAGGTTGCCAAGAGACTGGCTCAGGGGCCTCTTGACAGATCTGAGTAGCGACAGAGTTGCTTGAGAGGAAAATGAAAGCTTCATTTGTCAAAGTGAAGAATAGGCTTGTAGGACTAGATTGCAGCATGAGCATGAATGATGCTTTAGAATTGAGCCATATGCTGCCATTCCAATACCGTATAAGGAACAGACACATAATATGTCACATATGTCAGAAGATTCTAGACCAGTGAGTAGATTTTAGGTGCTTGGGAGCCAAGTCATGGGACAATGAAAATGGTTGGGAAGGAGGAAGGCCCAGGGTAAACATAAAGAATGACCAGGGAATCAGGGAGATATCCCAGTGTTATTTACCCAGTGAGCAAATAAAAAGACTTGGAATGAGCAGGCTTCTTTTTAACAGAAGTGTTATCGATATGGTGTCATTCACTTATGTGATTAAGGGCTGATCCAGATAAAGGACTGCAAAAGTTCAAGCTATGATCCATGAAAGCAACTGAGGATAAATGGATTTGTGTTGCCCTAGGAATCAGGGAGGAGCTTCAGTTCTGTACCCTCTCAATCTGATAAGTAGCTCAGTAACTTTGGGAAAGTTTATGATGAAATAATGTTTTAGTTCATATAACAGCAAGCTCTCCAGACTTTCCAGTTAGCTATAGGGGATAGCTAGGGAACTGAACCACGTAGCTCTGACATTTGCTTTCCTCTGCCACTTAGAGGTACTTCTCACCATTCTTCCCCCTTCTTTCCTTCTTTGCCTTCGATGTCTTGGATCAAGTATGGACAAAAACCAAGTATTTTCCACATTTGCATGGCAAGGCTGAGATTAGATTGACTATTTCAAGAGCACTTCACTAAAGGCGTAATTATATCAAAATGGAAATGAACAGGAAGCCAAATATGCAACCAGATAATATAACTTATTCATAACATTAATAAGTTATATGTGTTGAAATTATACTGCATATGCCATACTATACTGTGTATGCAAATATTATTTTACCTCATCTGCATACCGGACTGATGAAATATATATCATTATTTAATAGATGAGAAAACAGCTCAGAAATGTTTATCTTTTGGTATAAACTGCAAAACTAAAAGATAGCAGAGGCTGGATTTGAATCTGAGCTTGCCCACTCCAAAGCTCAGACTTGTAACCATTTCAGTATACTTTATTATTTCATCTTCAGCATCGGGATCCATGGATGGTGTCACCCTACTTGTCTCCTGACCTGCCTCCAAGTGGCAGAAATATTTTTCCTTTTGTAAAGTGCACCCTGAATATCCACTTACCCCTTCAGAATAAACCCCATCTCCTCCTCTAGGATGTAGTCTCAATGCATCAACCATGTCAGAGTACATCTCTACATGTAATAAACGAATTACCTATGCAAATCACCTGCAGACTCTCTCATCACCCCTAGTTCCACGCCCTGAGTCCCTCTCTTGCCTTATTTGCAAAGGAGAGCACAAATTGACTTCATATACTTGTCATCATTCTAAATAAATCCTTACAATGATACTGCTATTGTGATGGTAGTGCTGCTGAGAGTGATGAATTCCATTCACTGAATATCTAATATATCTAAGGAGCTATACTCAGTGTATTGCACATTAACAGTGGTCCCAATAGCAGATATTATGATCTTCATTTTACATATGTAGCAATTCAGGCACAAAAAGTTGAAGTGACTTGCCCATGGTCACCCATGCTGGTGTATGCAAATACTAGAACTTGAACCCGGTACTGTGTGATTCCAAAGCTCATGTATTCTCTACTGAAAAAGATTAAAAGAGAAATAAGTATGTGTACAGGGAAGATTGAGAGGTCTGTCATTTTTTGATAAGCCTCTGTCTCTCTGCATCTTTTTTGTTCTAAAGTCTGTGAAGTCACATAAAGCTCTGTTTATTTTAGAGCCCATGACATTTTTATACCTTCCCTTTAAACCCCTCCTACTCACTCCAAATTCAGTAAAGCCCATTTCTTTTTACTCTTGTAAAATCTTGAGAAAAACTGATCTCAAGATTGTGTAGTACCAATATACAACCATTTTATTTCCATCTTACTGTATAGTCCCTCATTCTGCTTCCATATAAGTGTGTGCTCAACCTTGTCTTTACAGCATTTGTGATTTTCAAAAGTTTTCCATTACTTAAAACTTGATTGAACAGGGCTCTGGAAACTCTCTGCTCTTCAATTTTAAAAAATTTAGGTTATTTTTTTCACAAGAGCAATACATGTTCTAAACAGAAAAGTTAGCAACTTAGCATTGCCCCTGAAACTCTGCACAGGAAGCTAATTCCCATCAACTGTCATAAAGCAGCTCAACTCTCAGTGCCTCAAGGCAGTAGTTGTTACCTGCAAATGCAATTGGGTGCAAAGTTAGTACAATTGGGTTTTAAATAGAGATTTGAGCATTTCATTAAGAAAGAGAAAGAAAATTGTGAAGCCCATAATTTTTGTAGGCTACAGTGAAAGTGACGTGGCTTTTTATAAAATAATAAGTTTGCTTTCCAAGGCCTAGGTGACAGTTCACACCCTCAGTAGTAGATTAAATTCCTGAAGAGGTAAAATTTTATAGAAGGAAATTGTATTATTATAGAATTGTGGAGTAACTCAAACCTGATTCCAAAAATAATAAGTTCTGTTTCAAAACCTATTTGTCTAATAATGTGCAATCTTTAGACTACTTATATCAAAACCTGAGATATTTGCCTAAAATGTAGACTTCTGGACCATATTTCAAGCTTAATGAATTAGATTCTGTAGAAATAGGGGCCCAAGCAAAAAAAAAAGAAAGAAAGAAAGAAAGAAAAGGAAAGAAAACTTAAGGACATATACATAAGATTTTTTAAATAAGGGAATTAAATGAGGTAAACTCTATAAAGTTGGCAGGACACTCAGTTTATTGCTTTATTTAATTGTGCTCTTTGCCCCTCCTTTTGAACTTTGTTCCTTTCCTTCTTCAGGATTTTCCCTGCTCTCTAGGCTCTCTAGAAAGAGTGCAGTCAGCCCTTTCACACTGTGGCACTGGTAACTGACAGTGGCTTCAAACATTTCCCTTTCTGGAAGCTGCATTTACAGTTTAACATGTGTTAAATCCTAAGCTTCATTAAAACCAAGAAATGAAGCTCTCATAGTGCAACTTAAGTAGACTCAAAATGGGGTAAGTGGAAGTGGCAGGCAGTGGAAACTTATGTTGATGGATGCTAGAGTTAATGTATGAATGTCTGCTGTATAGCCAGAGAGTGTGGACGCCGTCATCCAGAATACTTCAGCACCTGGAAGGGGAGAATCAATATAATAGAAATGGAGTGAAATTTGAGAATGTATTATTTGAAATATCTTAATACAGATCATCTTGTAGGTATCTTGTTCTATGATTGCTGTGGGATTTTTTAAATTTAATTTTGGTTAAACATTTAAAATGTTTACAAATCCAAGTTTTAAAGTCTTAAAACTCAGGAAATTCACACCCATACCCACACACACGTGTGTGAGCACACATACACTCACACACATCCTACAGTAGTAATTCTTGGAATATGCAGGAGGTGTGTTTGCATCTCATTATAAACTCCACATCATGGAAATGAGTATCAATGTCCACAATTTGTTTTTCCTTTTGCTTTTGTTGGCATTTAACACATATGTCTTAACATTGCTTAGATAACTACAATGTGTTTATGTTTTAAACAGTTCTTTCACTGAGCGCCAGCTCCTGAACACCTCATCTGTTTAAGGGGGCCAGATACATGTTTCACGAAAGACTGAAAGTATATTTTAGATGTTTGATTTAAAATAACTGATGTCATTTCTAAGGCACTTTAAACCAAAAACTAACAGAAGGTGGTTTAGTGAAGAGTGGTGAAAATGAGGTCAAATTTCAGTCCAGTTGAATCACTTTAGACAGCCACTTACCTGGATGGCTTTAAAATGACATGGCTTGCCCAGCTCGCCTGTGACTTGTGTGCAGGCGCTTCTTTGCGATATAAGTTCAGGCCTCCGTGAGGCACTCCAGCTTGAATTACACTGGAACTGATTCCATTTTAATAGCTCCCACTTTTGCTTCAACATTTTTTTTTTTTTTTTGAGACAGAGTTTTGCTCTTGTTACCCAATGGCATGATCTCAGCTCACTGCAACCTCTGCCTGGGTTCAGGTAATTCTCCTGCCTCAGCCTCCTGAGTAGCTGGGACTACAGGCGTGCGGCACTATGCCCAGCTAATGTTTTGTATTTTTAGTAGAGATGGGGTTTCACCATGTGGACCAGGATGGTCTCGATCTCTTGACCTTGTGATCCACCTGCCTTGGCCTCCCAAAGTGCTGGGATTACAGGCATGAGCCACCGCTCCCAGCCGCGCTTCAACATTTTAAGATGCCACTTTTCAAATATACTCTTTATTGCGTTATTGAGACATTTTGTGGCATTTTACTACTAGTAGCTGTAACTTTCAAACCAGAGTAATTGTAATCTACATATATTAAATGTGATTTTTAGCAAAATAGGAATAGGTTAGGGGATGCCTTTTATCTAGTCTGAGAAATATTCCTATAACTGTGTTTTTATTTGAACATCATGGTAAATACATCACCAAGACCATTATTACCTTGAACCCAGAAATGACCAGTAGATGAAAACATGTGTTTGCCCCTAGAACCACAATAAACAAATAAAAAAACAAAACAAAAAGAACACATGAACTCAAGCCAAACATGTCTTACCATTAGCTAATTTTAAGGGCTAGAATAAGTGTATTGGGAATGCAATTATTTACAAGTATTGTAGGAAAAGAAAATTGATAGAGAAACAATGCCTTTATTTATGTAGACATTCATATTTTGGTATACTTAAGACTGAATATTTGTCTTCTCATGATTAGGAGCAACTCTTACTGAACATCTACTATGTACTACCCAGTTACATAATTTAGCTTTCTTAAGTCTCACTGCAATCACCATTAGCTATGATTAGCCATCCAACTCACAGGAAATAAAACAGATTTTCCAAAAGCTTAAATAATTGTATTAAGACACAAAGCTAGTAAGCCTGTCTTTTTTTTTTTTTTTTTTTTTTTTTTTTTGAGACGGAGTTTCGCTCTTGTTACCCAGGCTGGAGTGCAATGGCACAATCTCGGCTCACTGCAGCCTCTGCCTCCTGGGTTCAGGCAATTCTCCTGCCTCAGCCTCCTGAGTAGCTGGGATTATAGGCACACACCACCATGCCCAGCTGATTTTTTTTTTTTTTTGTATTTTTTTTGGTAGAGACGGGGTTTCACCATGTTAACCAGGATGGTCTCAGTCTCTTGACCTCGTGATCCACCCACCTCAGTCTCCCAAAGTGCTGGGATTACAGGCTTGAGCCACCGCGCCCGGCCTAAGCCTGTCTTAAATGTTTAGTTTCAAAGTTCCCAGAGTTCTCAAACCCAACTAAATAGGAAGTAGTAAAAATGAAAACTAGAATTCTGAGAAAGAAACTCTGAATAGATTTTCAATCTGAATAGCATTATGCATGTTGGTTAAATATTTTGTAGTTATTTTAATAATATGTTTAGACAAATTATGTATTTGTATTATATATGTATGTGATAAAAATACAAATATGTATTACATACATACTTTACACAAATTAAAATGTAGATAAAAATATTTATAAGTTGATCTGTACATGTTCTACAGGAGAGTAAGTTTCACATACCAAATTACTGGTTTATAAATTTAATAAAGGGCTTTTTGTAAAAAGAACAATAAATGTTGAGATCTCTAGGTTCCTACACCACACATAACTTAGTTAAAACAAGTCAATTAATAATATATTGAACACTTACTCTGGAATATTTTGTAAATTATTTTCCAGTTTAAAGTAACCGCTGTCATCAAAGAAGTTGCAATCTAAAACAATTATTATTCATTTCTGTTCAGCAGGCATTAGCAACTTTGTTTCGTTTTCTTTTTGTAAAGCCTTCAAGTCACTAAATAGAGAAAAAAATCTTGTCAGGTAGAATGATTTTTAATTACGTTTATTGCTGAGGATACTCTTTTCTCGGTGATATGGGTTTAATCTCAGTAACAGCATCATGTGTTACATTTCCCAATCAGTAAACATTCTCTATAAAAATGAAAAGTCTACTTCAAATACTTATGACTAATTCCTGAAGATAAGGGGTGATTATTACCTTTAGGGAGGCAGATTCAAGATGCAAGACCCTGTCCTTCTGTTAGGGTTTTACAAAATGCTGGTGGGCTACAAAAGCTGAATCCACATGACTGTCAGCTGGAAATACACTGATTCTATAGACACTCAGAACTCATTAAGTGACGTTTATGCTCATAAATATTTTAAAAAGATTATTTAGCAAAACTTATTTAAAGCTTGCCAATTATGACTTAAAACTTTTAAATACTGTATCTCATATACAGAGCAGAAGTAGTTAAAATAATTTTTTCTTAATTTAGATAAAGCCTTGAATGTTATTACATGGTTATATTTAATAACCTGTCCTAGCTGCCCTATGTTCCATTCCTATTTTTTATTCCTCCTTCATTGTTTTTCCTTCTTTTCTTCCCTGCTCCTTTTTGATGTTTCTGTATAAATTATTTTTGTTATATATACTCAAGCTACCTTTTAAACATTTTAAAATGCAGGGTACATATTTATTTCCTCCCTACTTCTATCACATGACCCATTTGCTTTGCACCTGCAGTGGAATTTACCATGATTACAGCAGTAATTAAAATGCATTGCAGGAAGTAGGGTATATGGCAGTTTATATATATATATATATATATATATATATATATATATATATATTTTAATGAACATTCATTATATTGGTTAATGTTGGGGAGGAATTATTATGTTTTACTGCAGATAAGATATACTTAGTTATAAATTTATATTCAGTTAACCCATTAGTTAATTTCCAACAAAATCCAGCAGCACATAAATATCCTTATGTAAACAGCACAGGAAACCAAAAGTTCGAGTTTCTGCAGCCTCATTCTCATAATATCTCTTGAATGTCTTTTTTTATTCTCTTTCCTCAACTTAGGAAAAAGGCATTTTTTTCTCATCTTTTCACATATGAGCTTCATTTCCCACTTTACCTCTGTTGGACCTTGTTACCAATGTATTAGGTCAGGTCTTACAAAGTTTAAATTCCTCTATATCCTAGCATTCTCTTGACACCATAGTTGATTCTAATTCAACTATTTTCATGTATGGAGAGTTGGCTCCATTGTTAGCATAAACCAAGTTTAATTAATTCTCTGTTCTTCAATACATCACATATTTTTTAAGAGAGGAATTCCCTCTTCCCCATTTTGTTTTCTATTTCTACTTAAAAGATGGATGAGGCTATGTCTTTGTGATCCCCAATTCATGATTTTAGATTTTTTGATTTGATTATGAATGCAGAACCATTTAATTGTTTTACTTAATAGATTTTAGTCTATGTGGCTAAATCCTGAGGGTTTTATGGATAAATAATTTTTAAAAGGATCAAGATGCATACTTTTATCCAAGGAGATGTTTCATCTTCACTATGGGTTAAATAGAATAAGCAACAGAAGGTTAATGATAATGTCAGAACCTAAAGCTATGCTTACATTTTCTAATGATTAGCCTAAGATAATAGTATTTTTTTCCTGGTTGGCCAAGAATTGTCATCCTAGTCATTATAATCATCATATTCTTCCTCATCATTACTGATATCATAGCTAACACTCATTGAGTATTTTTAAATGCTGGGCTATTTAAAAGCATTAGCTCCTTTAAATGGTATGATGTCATTGTGTTACTCCTGTGTTAAGTATGAGAAAACTGAGGTTTACAGAACTGAAGTAACAGTTATTCTAGCCCCACAGCTAGAGAGTGCTGATACTGAAAACAAAGACTGTTTCACTCCCAAAGCCTCATTCTTACTCTTGCTATAATGTTGTTCATTCACAAGCCATTTAATTATGGAATGATGGGGATTGTTATTTGTGCAAAGGCAGAATCACAAAGACAAACTGCTCTAAGGCTCCAGGGAACAACATCCATGAGAGAAGTAGGAAATTCAGGGACAGTATTACAGTCACATACCATTTCTGAAACAATGAGCCGTTCTTCCGCTCCCCTGATAACTAATTTAAGGGAACACCAACCCTTAGATCTTCTGATTTTTCAAGGGAAACTAGACACCTACATTTTTACATGAAATTATATTTAAGCAACACTCACTGTTACGAGATTTAGTCCCCTGGCCAATTCTTTGTAATCTCTATCGTAAAGATTTAAACTTGCTCTCTTTCTCCTTGGTGCTTTCAAGTCATTCATTTGGGAAATAGTCATTGAATGCTTACTGTGGGCTGTGATTTATGTTAGTGTCTGAGCACTGGAAGACAACCAGGATTCAGCTCATGCACACAAATAGCATCCTGAAAAATGAAGTATGTGAAAAGCAAATAATCCATTTATAAATATCCTTTTGTGTCTCACACTGAACTAATATATGGTAAACAATAGTAAAATGTACAAAAGATGATTTTTTTGTCTAAGGGGAGTATTATTTATTTATCTATTCAACAAATATTTATTGGATGTCTACTACATGCCACTAGCAGAGTCCTCAGCAATAAGCTGAATATGAGCAACTAAAGAATATTGCCCTTAAGGAGATAATACTCTACTAAAGGAAGCAGATAACAAACTAATAAATATATAATGTGGTATGTAGTTATGTATACCCATGAAGATCAGTAAGGTAATGTAGGGAAACTTAGAGTAATGAGAAAAAGACTGCTAAGCAATATGTAGTGATCATGGAAGGTCATTACAATAAAGAAGGATTTGAACAGAGAACAGAAGGAAGTTAGATATTGAGCCATGAGTTTATTGAGGAAAGAGCATGCCTAGCAAGAAAGTAAATTAAGTGCAGTCTCCACAGTAACCAGTTTGAAGGCTTTTGCTAATTGCCCAGCTTTGCTAATTGATAGCTCTGACAGGGTGGAGTTTGTAAGAAATGGTTGAATCTTAGGTACATTTAGAAGACAATGCTAATGTAGTATGCTGATGGATTCAATGCACAGCTGGAGAGAAATGAGGAGTTATGGATGAGTAGTTGAAAAGATGTTTCATTTACAAGTGTGAGGACCTCTATGTGAGAAACCATTAATAGTCTGTCCTAGGAATCAAGATTTACCTTTGAGCAGGTTAAGTTTGAGGTGATGCTAGACATTCAAGGCTAGATGAAATACCAAGAAGGCACTTGGATTCAATAGGACAGAGCTCAAAAGAGAAGACTGAACTGGAGACAGCAATGTGAAGGAGAGGGTAAAGAAGGAACTCAAGGGAGTGGTGTAGACTTGAAGTTCTGTGGTCTAGAGAATAAAGACTTTGCTGTGATCTGGAAAGACTGGAAGGTGCTTACTGATGAGCTGGACCCTAGAGGAGGAAAAGCTGTAGAATAAACTCAGAGACAGCAAAGCCCTGGCATACACAGAGGCTAGAGCTGTGAATAAATAATAACTGAGAAAGAATCAGAATACTTCAGTTTCCCATCTTCATTTAGGACAGCACTCAATACTTCTGACACTTAGGGATCTATTCCAAAAAAAGGTCTGTTATCAAGAGACAGTGAGAGAAATGTTGCAAAGTGAAAGTAGAAAGGGTTAGTACACAGTGACTGATGTACAATGTCAGTGGAACAATAGGTGGGAGGTGGAACAATAGGTGGGAGGTGGTGTTTTCGTTCTCCTCAGATGTGAGCCCCAATAGAGTGTATTTCTAGAATCAGTAATTCCAGTGCTGTTGGGCATATTCTATATTGTTTAATTTTTCTTAATTTTATGAGTGTACTGAAGTTGATTCCCTTGAAATATGTTGTCTGTTTGAAATGCTTCTGTAAGTCATAAGAATCAGTGGGAATGTGTGGGGACATTTAGACCAGAAAGTCAGAACTTGGGTGTCTGTGACTGATTTATCTCTTGTGTACAAGATGAGAAGGGACTTTTACTTGGGTCTTTTGGTTTTCTTTTCATGACTGTTTACCCATATTGATTGCACTTGGATGCCCAAGGGATGTCTTTATGTAACACACATTTGCATATGGTTAGGAATTTCTAAGAAGATAAGAAGCAGCTAAGCATCAATATATAGAATAGCAAGGGTGTTGGTTTGGAATACTTGATACCCATAGCACTTCACTGTGTTGAATTTTTCTGTAAATAAATGTCTTATGTTAGTGCTTCCTTCCAAAACGTGCTGGGAGCTACTTATTCCCTGAATGGAGGAACACTGTTCCCGTGATTTTAATGCAGGAGAGCTTAATGCATGCAGCATAGCAGAGAGGAATGCAGGCTCTGAAGTCACACTGCTGCGTACACAGCCTGACTGCCTCTGCTTTCATAACTGGTCCTTTAATTGCTTCATCTGTAAAACAGGGAATTACAATACCCAGCTAGAATTCATATGAATTTTAAATGAATGAATGAATTCTGTAGGATGCTTAGAATAGTGTCTGGAACAGAGTAAGCACTGAATAAATATTAACTTCTTTTATTATTGTTAATATTATCTAAATAATGTTGGTGGGGGGAGACAAGGGTATGAATGCTTCCCTTTGAGGGCAGAACAGTATAAAAACAGAGGGAACCATACCTCCGTGACTGCTAAGTTATTCTGGGTTTTAGGAAAAATGCAAATGAGTAAGTTTCTCAGATTTAAATCCATATTTTAGAAACAGCCCAAAATAGGAGCTATCATGTCAAACGCTATTGCAATTAGGGAGTTAAGAAAGAAAGTAACCCTGACTACCTATACAACAAAAGGGGGTGATGGGGAGTAGGCGTAACTAAAAGAGCACATTCCTCCTCCTAAAGAGGGCAGGCAGCACCAGCTGCAGATGATCGTGGCCATGCAGGAGCATCCTGCTCAGGGCTGCAGCCCCAGTGAGACCACACTTCCTAATTTTTCAAAGAGAAGTTGCAAATTCAACTATATAAAATGAGGACCTGAAAATGTTGGCAAGTAATGATTAAAAAAAAATTAAAATACTGTGGGTGGTCCAGAGCAAGACACCTGCAGATCTGATTTGACCTGTTTCACAGTTCTAGATAAAACAGATGAAAAAGTATTTAATTGACTAGCTAATCATTGAATTTGTGTCATCATAAAACATTTTTATGGACTGGTGCAGTGATATATGCCTGTAATCCCAACACTGTGGGAGGTTGAGATGGGAGGATTACCTGAGTCCAGGAATTCAAGACCAGCCTGGGTAACATAGGGAGACCCTGTCTCTACAAAAATTAAAAATAAAAATAATTAGCCATGCATGGTGGTGCACACATGTGATCTAAGCTACTCAGGAGGTCGAGGTGGGAGGATCGCTAGAACTTGGGAGGTTGTGGCTGCAGTGAGCTGTGATTGTGCCAGTGCACTCCAGCCTGGGCTGCAGAGTGAGACCCTGTCTCAAAAACAAACAAAAAACCCCAACATTTTTATGAACCATATACTTGGTTCTAGCAACAGGACTTTACCTCTCTTTATCATCAGACTTTTAGCATTAATATATAAAATTTTTCTCCTTCAATGTCTCATTGAAAATTTGTTACCTGATCTTACCCTTGTCCCTGACAACCAGCTCTAGAATGAGGCTCTGTTGCAGAGGCTGATTGGGGTGCTATGCCGCATCGTCCCATCAGCACTTTCTTTTCATAGAAATTCAAACCAATAAGCTTTTTTATTTCTGGTGCAAAGAGGCATTGGAGGCTATTAAAAGAGATTGAACTGTATCTTATCTTTTCTTTAGATACATATTTTAGAAATGACCTAAAATAGAGATAAATAGATACATACATATAGATACACATACATGTATATAATATTATTATAAGACAGTTCTTCATGGTTTAAATATATATTTAAACACAGAGTCATTATTTTTCCTGTCTTTTAACTTTGAGATCTTTCTAAAAGTGTATTTTCAGGAGAGTTTCTGTCCAGATCACAGCTCAGAAACAAAGAATTGTCTTGTAATAACAGCCTTGTAATCCACCCTGTTATATTCTGGAGATTGATTCTTGTCAGAGAGGTGGTTGGAGGCAAGAATACGTCTTAACACTCTCCTAGTGCCCAGTCTGACCAGCTGTCAGAGCTAAGAGGAGGAAAAAGTGAGAAAAAGTGTAGGAATTATTCTAACCTTAGAACTCTTAAATAATACCCACAGACTGCTATATGATTTTTTGAAAAACAGGGTAGGAACGTTATTTTTTGCTCTCTAGGAAATTTTTAGCAAAGTAGGTGCTGACTTTTCCAAAAGCTAGTCTGTGGTAACTTGTTCACATGGATGGCTCTTTCCACCAACCTCGTAATTAAAAGGACATTTTTAATGGCCATTTGGCTACTCTTCCAGGTTGTATTTTCCAGTGAGTAATAAAGGTGGCTTCTGCCTGTTGACTTCAGGTCTTATGGCCTCCTACACAGCAGGAGGATTTCTGAAGTGTGTAGACTGCTAAATTGCTAACTTTATTTACAAGCTGCACAAGCTTTCATTCTCTACCTGGAAGGCAATGAGTACCCAGTCTTGCCAAAAGACCTGACTGAGTGCTGGAAGAGAAGAAAGGAGAGAAGAGTTTTTTGAATGACTTCCTATGACAGCCAATAGGAAGTCATAGAGCAGTTTTTTCTAGGTGAAATGACAGATCTACAGAGTTTGGCCACAAAGCCCCTGGCACATTTTAACAAATGGAGGTGGTAGATCTATTCGCTTTTATCTTTCCACATAGGCCATCCCAAGTCATGTAGTTCTCCTAAAATTGTTTTCTCTACTTCTGTACAAACCAGCCTCTCAAAACTGGAGTTAAATTCAGATTTATCAGTACTGTGATGGATAGACTGAGCTAAGCTTACCTACTGCTTAACAAAGGCACAAGACACCAAACAGCACTTGCTTTAATTCACTATAGTCCTCCTTTGTAGCCGGCCCATCCTCTGTTTTCCTGTGAGCAATCTAGATTTCTTTTGCCATTTCATTTTTGAAAAGGAAATATCTTCTTGACAAGGTCATATCCCAATGCCATACAATACTGAACTAAGTCTTACCTTGTTTTTTAATTCCTCATAATTTAGCCTTAAGACTTTTAGCCCTGCTGAAGTCTTCAGCATATTGGACTTTAGCCATCGCTGAGATGATAACTTAAATCTTACCTAAAGCCTCTGGTCATAAGTTGGTCTTCAGCAGGTTGGAAGGAGGAGCCTGGCAAGCAGAAACAACTTAATTTACTTTGAAATAAACTGTCTGAAGAGATCAGTCAGGAAAACTTCCTTAACATCATTAAAATTGCCTCACAAGTTAGATGCACACTGAGAAACTGACCATTTCATATTAAACACTAAAGAAAGACAAATAAAAGGTCAGGCAAATACACTGAAGCGTATTGTGTGAAAGATTTAGGATCAGTATTAACATGGTTAAGTTCTAGTTATTGGCAAATTAGCAAACCTGTTGTGAAAATTCTATGTGAAGTTTGGCAAATCTATTCCCAAGGGTAAAAAGAAACATTCCCCCTAAGCATCTCTCTCCCTCTCTCTCTCTCTCAATTAAGTTTGATCATTTAAATGACATAACAATGTGCAAATAAATTCTAATTTCTGTTAGGGGAAATTACTATCTTTCTCTCTTTCTCTGAGAAATCATTTGTTCTTTCTAGATTAAAGGGCAAGCTTAAATCCGTCTCATATAAATTTTGTCTTTATGAAAGAAAAGAGGGTATTCACTCATGTATGAAAAATCTGCATTATATGCCTATCTTAATGCATATTCTTATCTACAGTCAAAAATAGAATTGTCATTTAAAATATTATTTTTAGTAAAAGAGTATTGCTTTCAAAACTCCTCGATTGAGAACAATTCAATGGTCTCACAGCAGGAGCTGCCAGTTTCCTTGCAGGAAATCCATTTCACAGCATAGATTTGGGCATACTAATCTGTTCACAGCCACATGACAGAAAACAGGAACTTTATCAGAATTTCGAAAGCAAGTTTTTCTAATAATAAGATCTAAAGAATTCAAAGATAAGAAACCCCAGAGTTAGACAAGTTACCAAATGTAAATCTGGTAGGGCCCATAGGCATTACTTAGTTGTCAACATGTGTAATTGGGTCGATTTCTGCCTTCTTTTTTAAAAAAAATAAGATCTGATAATACTTATTCTGTCATAAATACAATTTGCTTTGCAGGGCCCTACATTATAACATCAAACATTTTGCTAAATGTGAAGCCTTTACCTCAAGTAAAGATAGAGTAACCAGCAATCTTGTCAATCCAGAAACTTAGAAGACAATTAACTAAAATTATACCTCACTTTCCATCTAATCTCTAACGTGCTCTACAAATCCTGCTTCAAAATGTCTCAGTGTCTTCTCTTGTCTAACCTTGCAAACACTTCGCTAGTATAAGCCTTTATCATATCTTTTTTATCATGTCTTGTTTGGACCACTATCACTTCTTGACTAGCAATGAAAAATGAAATGCCCCCAAATGTCAGGTAGTTTGTGTAAATCAGTTTGACCAGGTCTGCAGAGTATACAACATCTCCAGCAGGCAGCCTCTACTCAATTCCAGGGGATTATTTTCATCAGGTCTAATTTTTTTTCCAAGAGAAACTAGAAATCCCCAAAATCCTAATCTAATAGAATTTTTTACAGAATTGGCAAAGTGATATTTCTACTAGACTAGGATTTGAGAAACAATTCTTTGAAGATAGGGTCATCATATACCTTTGGGCATCATACACCCTTGCTGCATATATTATTTCATCCCCTAAGCTGTAATATCTAACAAAGTGACATAGAGGTCTCTCATCAAATCTCTGGCCTATGATTGGTCATTCACTGTCATGTTATTGAATAGATTTTTGAGCAGTTAATTTCAAAAACATTTTGTTACCTTGTATGTATTTTTGTCTTTGGCTCACAAAGCTCTAATTTTTCCACCTTTCCTAACTATTTTTTTCTCTATACTGAGTTTATCAAAATACTTTGGGAGATGGATGTGTGTGTATATTTGTGTGTGTGTGTGTGTGTGTGTTTGTGTGTGTGTGTGACTGTGTGTGTGACTGTGTGTGTGTGTGTGTGTGTGTGTCAGAGAGAGAAAAATGGATTATAAATTAAATAGGATATTCTTGTAATATGAGGTCATAAAGTTAAATCACAATTTTGTGGGGCACATAGACCAACCTGTGCACGTTGGACAACAGGGTAAGAATTTCTCCCTACCTCAGGTATGCCATGTATAGTGAATTGAATCTGATGAGTCACCTGACTGCAGATGGACTTCAGAAGTTTTATTCCTGATGCAACTTGAAAATGTCCCATTAAAACGCCTATTTATCTTTGAAAGAGACATTTAATGTTGTGAAATTCTGTTGACTATTTCCTGGACTAGTGTTTTGAAGCCAAACTTAGTCTTTGAATGTGTATGTGATTCCCACTGAACTTTGGAATATGTGGTAACATTTTTTGACACTCAAAGTGACTTTTTTTTTTTTGCTGTGTTTTAGAGACATGAAAAAATTAGACTTTACTTAATGCAACTGAGGAACATATAATAAATGTGTGTGTGCATATGAACTGTGTGGTTAGAAAGTTTGGGGGTAAATGGAATTAAATACAACAAACTAGGAATTTTAAAGTGCAAATTAGAAAAGGCTGGAAAAGATAATTTGTAGTCTGCTTTTAGAGAAAAAAATATGTTAACTCAGAATAGTTAAGCAAACAAAAAATATATGGTTGGTTATTTTTCAATTTTTATTTAAATTTTCAACAACAACAACAACAATAATAATAATGATATCTAACATTGATTAAGTTCTGAATATATACCAGGTCTTTTGCTAAGGATTTTCATATGGATTGTCTCACTTATCTTCACAACAGCCCCATATGTTTGAATTAAGTTGTAGTATTTTAATGTTTTTTAAATCATATGCAGAACATTTCCTTTGGGAGTACAATTTTGCAAAGTGATGAACAAATTCAAATAATGAAATTTGGAGTTTTTATGGACTACAGATATCAAGAGATTCCTAAACAAGACCCCGAAAGATTAATAACTTAGAAAATGTGTTATTGTCTCTCACATATATTTTGCCTTATCAGTGGAATATACTCTTAGAGCAATATCTGAATTTCTAAAATGATTGATTTTTCTTTAAACAATATTTTAGTAATCTTTATCCACAATAGAGTAGATATTGACTGATTTGTCCTTACTTGTCTTTTCTATCTCTTCCTTCCTTCCTTTTCTTCTTTCCTTCCTTCCTTCCTTCTTTTTCTTTCTTCCTTTCTCTCTCTCTCTCTCTCTTTCTTTCTTTTTTTCTTTTCTGAGATGCAGTCTCTTTCTGTAGCCCAGGCGGAGTTCACTGGAGTGATCTCAGCTCACTGCAACCTCCGCCTCCCGGTTTCAAGCAATTCTCCAGCCTCAGCCTCCTGAGTAGCTGGGATTACAGGCACATGCCACCACGCCTAGCTAATTTTTGTATTTTTTAGTAGAGATGGGGTTTTGCCATGTTGGCCAGGCTGGTCTCAAACTCCTTACCTCAGGTGATCTACCCACCTTGGCCTCCCAAAGTGCCAGGATTATTGGTGCAAGCCACTGTGCTCAGCTTTGTCCCTACTTTTCTATTTAAAATAGAGTACCATTCATGCATTGTTGCATAGATTCTCTCAGTTAAGAGTTAATTGAGCACTTACCATGTGCTAGAAGTACAATGGTGCATCTTGTTTCTGATCTCAGGTACCCAGATTGACTGGCATTTTGATAGACAAATTTTTTTTGTTAAATTGGATCTCTGCTGATTTTGTTCAGATAATGTCAAATGATTGGTTCTAAATTTATAGTCCTTTGTGCACATTTATTTGAACGAGATTCAAGTATCCAAATGTGGAGAACAATCACTTGCCTATTTCATAGCTAAGAGCAATGGAAACATAGAAACCCTTAGATGATGGAACGATAATAGGTATTCTTTGGTCATTGCTTCATCAGCAGCATTCTGCCTTGCAGCTAGCTGTGCCAGTCATACTTTTCATTTTAGATGCGGTTTTGAAAGAGGTTTCCATTCTATGACTGTCATTTTCTTTCGCAATGGTTTATTGTGTTCTGTAGAATCTAGGTTACTTTTTATAACATCAAATCTCTGGGGAATTGGGCAGAACAAAATGCTCCCTGACATAAAAGTGCCAACTTAGCTGGCTTTATGGAATTCATGCTAGATGAGTTGAGAACTTTTCATGCGAATTCATTGAACAACTGAAGTATATAGTACCTGCCAGGTGCAGATGAAAGGTTTTCTAAGTATAACCCTGGCCATAAGGAGTGTCACAAGTTGTGTGATGTAGTCAGATTTCAGAGAAAGAAATAGCCATTCCCAAATCCTAGTGAATAAAAGAGTAAAAATAAAATAGCAACATTAGCAACCAGCAATGTCTTCATTACACTGCTATCTAAAAGGCTCCTATGCATCTTATTGAAGGAGGCAGTTAGCTAGAGAAGCTCCAAAGCACAATGAATTTAAACATACTTTGGAGATAAACAGGTAAAGGAAAGAATCATGGCTCTGCTGCCTACTAGTTGATTGAGGCAGATACCTTAACCTCTCCATGTTTCTAATTCTTCATCTATAAAACTGCAAAAATAATTATATTTTTCTAATAGGATTATTTAATGTGCATTAGAAAATTGAATACTCCCAACACAAAAAATTGATGTGTTTCAGAAGTTACATATGAACATTAATCTAATCGCTATACATTATATGTATTGAAACATCACTATGTATCCCATAAGTATGTGCAATTTTGTGTCAATATAAAAAATTATACTACATTGAAATGTATATTACAAAATAAAGGCAAACAGTCATGCTATAATTAACTACTAATTAAAATGCTTTGTAAACATAACAAGTTTTGCTTTATTCAAGATAGAGGATACTTAATATGGACTAAAGATGTAAGTTCTTCCTATGAGCCATTTTTGAAAGACATTGATTGACATTGACACCATGTTTTCTTTTATGCACAAGGGGAATATATGTTGGAGCCCCACAAAGCTAGAATCATAAACCTAGGCTACAGAATCGTAAGTCTGTGATGAAGAGCCTTGGTCTGTACTTCCTACTGTGTTCAAAAAACAGTTTCTCATTAGCTGTTGCTTGAGCCTTTCTTAGAACCAGTAATTTATCTTAACATGACCAACCCGTTCTTCATTTGAAAAAGCATACATTTGTGATCATGATTAAGTACAGCAGGAAAATTCATGGGCATGAGATTTGGTGGGGAAAGTATTTTATAATAAAACCCAGAAAGATTTTCTTGATTAAAGCATTTTTAAAAATATTTATGGAATGGCTCTTCTGGGCAAGACACTTTATTATATAGTTGAAGAGTCTTTTAAATAATATAAAAGTTATTCAATAACTTAAAATGAATTTGTAAGAAACCTGGCTTATGTTTTGCAATGATTATAGTGAGTAGAACGGTACTTCTTTAGGTTAAGTGCCTTGTGTCAGTCAGCCAGAAGGATCTAATGTAAATATTTGAGGCAAAGAAGTATCAAAAGTTATTTTTTATTTCTCACCATAAGGTATGCTGAGGGTGTACACCTATGTATATAGCAGGAAGTACAACCAAATATTAAATGGGCAATTGGAGTACAGACATTTTAAGATCCCTAAAAATCCAACATTTTATATTTAATTGATCATCCTACATGTGAATGTTTTGGAATGTTACCATTTTGGAATTCAGCATCAAGAATTCAGTATTCATTCATTCTGCCTTTATCAAGAACCTTTACATGCTAGGCATAATTCCAAGGAATGGAGACAATACTGTGAACAAAATGGAAAAAATCCAAAACTACTCTTAAACTCTTCCTAGCTGTCACAATGTCTAGATGAGCTTAAAACAGGAGACTTGAGGAAAACCTTTCAAAGACTAAAAGATGAAATGACTGCCAAGTAATACAATTATTGTTATAGAAATATATATATAATCCCATATAGATTTATATATATGTGTGTGTAATCATAATCATATTTTTGAGAATTTCCCATTCAGCACATATACATTAAAATTGATATAGTGTGGAGTTTGGAATAAATACAATAACTTGCACCTGTTACCCATGGATTACACATTTACATAATGAATGTTTAATGGATTATATTTTGGAAATACTATATGATTTTTATCACTTGAGCACCCTGAATAAAATTTGAAACAGGAAAATGAATCTTGCTAAAATATATATTTTCCCCCTCTAACTTGTTAAATAAACAAAACACTGAATATTTAAAATCTACTTCTTTTAGAATCTTCTTTAAAATTACAACTACAGTGGTCCTAGCCTCTCCAGTTATTCAGAAAACACCAGCTATTCATGTTTCCAAGAAACTAACTGTTCCTAATGTTCTATTCAGCCTTATTTGTAAGTATAGTTTGTGTTTCTTTTTCCTTTATTATAGTTTAAGTTCTGGTGTACATGTGCAGAACATGCAGGTTTGTATACACGTGCCGTGGTAGTTTATTGCATCTGTCACCCTGTCATCTACATTAGGTATTTCTCCTAATGCTATCCCTCCCCTAGCCCCCCACCCCCTGCCATCCCTCCCTTAGCCCCCCACCCACCAACAGGCCCCAGTGTGTGATGTTCCCTCCCTGTGTTCATGTGTTCTCATTGTTCAACACCCACTTATGAGTGAGAACATTTCTGCAGCTAAAGAACAAGGATTACTTTCTAACTCTAATATTACTTTTTATTTGTTTTTTGAAACAGGGCATTGCTCTGTGGCACAGGCCGGAGGGCACCAGCCCCATTATAACTCACTGAAGCCTAGAACTCCTGGGCTCCAGTGATCCTCCTGCCTCAGCCTTCTTAGTAGCTGGGACTACAGGCATGGGCCACCATGCTCAGCTAATTTTTTAATTTTTTATAAAGGCAGAGTCTTGTGTTGTCCAGGATGGACTTGAATTCCTGGCTTCAAGTGTTCCCTCAGCTTCAGCCTTCCAAATCTGATGTTTCATATGCTGCAGAAACAGGAAAATGTAGCTTAAAAAGAGAACAAGTAAAACCACAAGCCATGAACCTGAATTTAAATCCCACCTCTGTTCTCTACCAGTGCTATGTCTACAGGCAAAAAAACCTCAAACTCTCTTGCTTTTTTCCTTATTTCTTCTCATTTTTTTTCCCTCTGGATCAAATCACAGACATCAGGCAATTATATCCATAAGTATTTCACTTGTAACACCAAAAGACAAGGATTATTTCTAAAGCATGAATAAGTACCATTGTTATACTTAACAACTCAAAATAATTCCTTTCCCAAAATAGAAGTTTAAAAAATAAAAATAAAATAATTTCTTAACATTGAAAATTCAGTTTTCTTATATATTTAAATATGTCATTTTAAAACAATTTGGTTGTTCAAATTAGGACAGAAATGAAAAGCCCATACAATTGTAATTGTCTCTCATTCTTGCCTCTTTCTCTGTTTTTCTCTTAGTCTTTTTTTTTTTTTTTTTTTTTTTTTAGGTTCTTGCAGTCTGAAAAAATGATGATTGCATTATTGTAGTGCAGTATGTTCTTTTCTTCTCTCTCTCTCTCTCTATCTTTTTTTTTTCTTTTTTGTTAGAGATGGGGTCTCACTCTGCTGCCCAGGCTGGAGTGCAATGGTGCAATCAGAGTTCACTGCAGCCTCTAACTCTTGGGCTCAAGTGAGGGTGCACTATCTTTTAACATGTTGTTTCTATTTTTTTTTCTTCTGTTTCTCATAGTGTTTTGTATTGTTTTGTTTCTTGTTTATCTTGAGATTTAAAAAACTTATGTTTAGCTTACTGTATTTTTTGACCCACATAATTCAAAATGAGAAATTCATTTGCGTGAGGAAATATGTACCATTTGGTTGCCTCTCTTTTTGTAGTGTTAGCAGCCTCAATTCATTTATTTATTACATCTCAGAGAATGGTCATATTCTCATTCTATTGTTCTTAATTAATTTATTAGCTGGAATATTTCTACATGAAAACAATTCCCCTTATTTCAAACATTTTATTACCCTGAGAATAGACAAGGCTTTATGCTCCCTATTTACCAGTTTTTTAAATAATGAATTGGTTCTCCAGTGTCATCCAGTGTTGACCATTGAAGAGGGAGAGAGAGAGAGAGAGAGAGGGAGGTAGAGAGAGAGAAAGAGAGAGAACAACTTGTGGATTTAAACATATTACAAGTATTTTGATCATGCAGATGCCATTTTTATTGATATCCAAATTATCCCCTTATTTTTGCCTTTTGGGAACCTCTTTACATCAACATCTGAACCTTCTTAGATCCAAATCTAGTATTCCTTGTTTTTTTTCTCTTGCTTTCTAATATAATAAAATATTCTAAGCTCATCCTGTACTTTTCCTATCCCAGACTGGGAATCAGGCATTTTTTTTTTCTGAATAGCTATGGTTGCTTTCAGTGGAAAATAATAGTTACAGATTACAACCTAGGTAACAGCAGTGTCCATTGCTCCATTGCTACAGGAATGGTCATTTTCAAGGTCATTTTAGTAGCCTGCTCTATGAAATACATAATCTTTTTCCATTTTTTAAAGACAAAGTATAACATGAGTTAATTACTAGCTCACTGATCTTTCATCTGTAGTGATTTTCTAGCATAATAAAAATCCCAGTTATCAACAGTTTATAAATCAGAGAGGGGATAAAAATAATTCATTTGTAGTTTCATTGTATTAAGACATAAATTAGAATATTTTACAGTGTTTCACAAATGGTAAAGTTTTAAAAATAGACTTCTTGTTACCATTTATTTTCATCACCAAAATTATAGTAAAAATGTACCTATTCTACTGCCATCCTTATACCCTGAGAGAAAGAAATCCTATACCTTTTATGTATGCCTTCATTAGTGTGTGTGTGTGTGTGTGTGTGTGTGTGTGGATGTGTGTGTGTTTGTGTGTGTGTGTGTAGGATGCAACCTTGTGCTCTTGAAGGGTATTTCATTTCAAACTTAGCTAAAAATGCTATTTAAACAATGGAAAACAATTGGGGTTTTTAGAAGTTTATCAGTGTTGTTTTATGGAAGTCTTAAAACTATGTCAACTCGCCGGGCGCGGTGGCTCAAGCGTGTAATCCCAGCACTTTGGGAGGCCGAGGCGGGCAGATCACGAGGTCGAGAGTTCGAGACCATCCCGGTCGACATGGTGAAACCCCGTCTCTACTAAAAATACAAAAAATCAGCTGGGCATGGTGGCGTGTGCCTGTAATCCCAGCTACTCAGGAGGCTGAGGCAGGAGAATTGCCTGAACCCAGGAGGCGTAGGTTGCGGTGAGCCGAGATCGCGCCATTGCACTCCAGCCTGGGTAACAAGAGCAAAACTCCGTCTCAAAAAAAAAAAAAAGAAAAAAGAAAAAAGAAAACTATGTCAACTCTACATTAGTGAAGGCCAGGAAAATGACATAGGTGAGAAAAAATAGAAAATAATTATCCTTTTGAGTTTTGAATTTGTTTTTTGGGTTTTTTTTTCTAGTACATCTTACCCATGAAACCTCAACAGTTTGGACTAAGTGTGCTTAGATGTTCTTGGATGAGTTCGGTTTTTTGTTTTTTTTTTCCCTCTCTGCCATTGCAAAAAAAGACAGTCACACATAATGATGCCCTAGATTTTCATCACTAAAACATCAAAATAAAAACTTGCCACCCACAGATTTCCAAGGAGGCAAAGCTGTTTCCATGCAGTTTTATATTCTGGTCAAAGCTTTTTGAATATGAAGAAAAAGCCCACTTAAACTCACTAAACTAGAGGACAGTGACTGCTCACACTTTAAATTCATGACCACTAACTTCACCTAAGCCTTTGATGTTGCTGGAAACTAACATTTTACCTGCCTGGCTCATTCATTCTCCCTCTATCCTTAAAAACTACTTCATACCTTCTCCTCTCTTTCCTTACTTTCTCAACACCTCTTTCTGCATTCTCACTCTTAGCTAATGACCTTGCTTCCCACCTCACTAAGAAAACTGAATCATCATATAAGAGCATTGAATGCACCCACCACTACCTCTACCCACCTACCAGAGTCCACACCCACATGCTCTGCCTTGTCCCTGCTGTTCTTATGTCTCCATCTAAATATAATCCCTCCATCTTGCCCACTCAAGGGGATGGTGCCAGCCATTCACCCTCTTTTCCATATCATCATTTTTTTACTTCTCTACTGACAATATTAGAAGCATGATGTTATTTCTTCTAACTTCAAAAAATTCATTTTCCCCAATGAACTCTGCTAGCTACCATGTCCACTTATTTGTTCCCCCACCTTTTTTTTTTTTAGCAAAATTACTGTAGTCACCTACTCCCCATTTTAACATAAAACTATTCCAGTATGCCTTTCCCTTCTACCATGACACCCAAATTGTGTTTGTCATGGTTGCCAGTGACATTCATATTGCTAACTCAAATGGACACTTCAGGTCTTATCTTGCATGACCTGTTTCAGCAGAAGTATTTGACACTGTTCCTTAGCTCCTACTCCTTCATGCATTTTTCTTCTTTGATTTTATTGACCATACTCTTACTAGGTTTCTTCTTACCTTACTTATAATTTTTTCTCAGTGGTTACTTTGTGGTTTCCTTCTGATCAACCTGAATTTTGAATACAAGAAGACATCAGGCCTTTATTCCTGGTCTTCTTCCTAATCTGCATTCACTTCTTTGGAATTTCTCATAAGTTGCATGGCTTTCAATATTGTCAGTATGCTGATTGCACTGAAATATTTGTCTCCAATCAGGCTTCTCTCTCAAATGCCAAACTTTGTGTATTCAACTTTGTTTTGTCCAAAATTACACTCCCGTGTCCTCTCTAAAACCTATAATGCATGCAGCCTTCCCTATCTCTCTTGATGCCAACTCCAACCTTCCATTTGCTCAGATCGGGAAACTTGAGGTTTTAATTGTCCACTCTGTCTTTTGTATATCCCACATGTAGTATTTTGAAGATCCTATTAACTGGATCTTCAAAATCCTATTAACTGGATCTTCAAAATATTTATAAAATTCCATCACTTCTCATCATTTCTTTAGTTTCCAACCTGGTCTAAATTACCTTATCTCTTACTTGGATTACTCCAAGAGGCTTCTAACTGGTTTCCCTTCTTCAGTTTTTACCAGCCCAATATAGAGCATTCCCAACAAACAAGCTTAGAATAATTCTCTTAACACACATGCCAAATTGCATCATTTAATTTTCACTCAAAACTCTCACTCAGAATAGAAACCAAATTTCAAACTATAGGATTATTATATGACCCCCACCTCTGCACTTCTCTGACCTCATTTCCTGCTCATTCTCCTTGCACATTCTGTTCCAGCCATACTGGATTTCTTATTGTCTCTCCAATATACCACACACGATCCTGGCTTTGGTCTTTTGCACTGGCTGCTCTCTGTACCTGGGATGCTCATCCATAGGTAGGAGCATGACTGAGGCCTTCAGTCTTTTTAAGTCTTTGTTCATGTATGTCAGCTTTCCAATAAGGCTCTCACTGACTGTCCTGCTTAAAATTGCAACGTCAGTGTCTCCCCAAAACAACAGATACTTCTCAACTTGCTCTACTTTTTTATTTGTCCAAGGCAAATACAACTCATGTTACTTTCCAATAGTATTTAATTCACCTATTTGTTATTCCTGTTATCTATTGCCTGTCTCCCCTTGCTAAAATGTATGTTCAATGAGGGAAGATATTTTTAATCTGTGGTTTTTGTTTTTGTTTTTACCGAGGTGCCATAAGTGCCAAGAGCAGTGCCTGGCACATAGTATGCAGTCCAAAAATATTTTTTGAATAAGAACACAACTAGCAATCTCAGACACATCCCAGAATAGGATGCCCAAGATTCTTTGGGAAAATCCAGTGTTCCAAAAATATCCAGGATTCTTTGGGCATTAGGACCTAAAGCAGGCTGCAGGAACAAGAGTGCCTCCCTGTGTTTTTCTCTCTTCATCTCCGGTTTGCTCAGGAGCCCTATGCATGTTTCCCTGACACCTGCGATTCATTGCTCTGGCACTGCATATAGACTTCCTCCACTTTCTCTGAGGCAGTTATGGTCTCTCTGTTCCTGTCCTTTCTGCCCTTTCCAAACCATGACCTTTTCATGTTCCACTGATGAACTGACTCATTCTCTCAATATTTTGAGTCCACATTTTTAAGCAAAGATTGATACAGCTTAAAACAGATGTCCACCCAGGGACAATTAACCATGTTGGACATGAGGGCACAATCCTTGGTTCAGCAGGGACTATAGAGAGGAGCGTTGCCTAATAACATTGGTTCTGCATGGGCAGAGAAACCTGAATTTATCCACAATAGTCATCCTCTTTAATATGCTAAATTTCTAGCATAAATTGCAAAGACAGAAGACAGGTTCAAATTACATAGGACCTTGTAGATAATGTTGCTACTTAAAAAATATATTAGCTGGGCGCGGTATCTCAGGCCTGTAATCCCAGCACTTTGGGAGGCCGAGGCGGGTGGATCACGAGGTCAAGAGATCGAGACCATCCTGGTCAACATGGTGAAACTCTGTCTCTACTAAAAATACAAAAAATTAGCTGGGCATGGTGGCTCGTGCCTGTAATCCCAGCTACTCAGGAGGCTGAGGCAGGAGAATTGCCTGAACCCAGGAGGCGTAGGTTGCGGTGAGCCGAGATCGCGCCATTGCACTCCAGCCTGGGTAACGAGTGAAACTCCGTCTCAAAAAAAAAAAAAAAAATATATATATATATATATATTAAATTATTCTGCTGATTCCTTATTACAGCGTATCTTAAAATACATTGTCTAGTTAACCTAAGTGACTATTTGCTTAAATTTGGATACATTTGCACATCTGAAAAAGTCACAAAACATCAGTCTAACGTTGCCTTCACCTGATCCTATTGGTGTGTATGTCATTGGCTCTGAATTCTGTTTTTAAATTTAAATTACTTCATCTTTGCTCTTTTTATTTCCTAAAATCACATATCCACCACTATAACCTCAAATGTTGGAGAAACTTGAGGTTGAGAGCAGAACAGGGAATGAGAACTAAAGTTGGTATGTCAACAAATTAATAACTAAAGTCAATTCTTGAGTAAGATATTTTTCTGATATAAATAAAAACCGTTTGCATGAAGGATAAACTGAGAAGACCTATTCTTCTGTAGGGTAGATACTAAATGAACCTTAAAACACTCTTACGCGTATTGCAAAATGGCAAAGCTTCCATCGAAGTAAAGAACCATCAGAATATCTTTATATCTGTGTATATATGTTTGACATGATTTGAGTCAGATCCTTTTTTTTTTCTTAGTTACTAATCTGACAGATTTTTAACTACGTATCTACTGAAGATGATTTTGGATTACTTTGAGTACATACCATATAAAGAGACCAATTTTTTCTATTGTATATATATTAATCAGTAGAGCTTATTTATTCAAAAACAATTTTGAGGCATTTACTGTGCACACACAGGTGATCTATATATGCAACGCCTGTGACATTTTATATGTATATACAATGTGCATACATATATGTATGTGTATATGTGTTATATGTGTGTATGGATATTTGTGATGGTTGTTATGACATTGCCATATATTATATGTATATAACATTGCTACATATTGTTATATGTATATATTATATCATATGTAACATATATATGTTACATGATAGACATGTTATATATCATATAATATATACATGTAACAAATATATGTTATATATAATATATTGTGTTATATGTCATATTGTATATATGTTATATATATGATATATAACATACATATGTGACATGATATATTTCTTATAGTATACATTATATCATATATAACATATATTTTATGTTTTCTATATATGACATATGTTTTCTACATATATATTTTTATTGTACTTTAGGTTCTAGGGTACATATGCAGATCATGCAGGATTGGTGCATAGGTATACACATGGCAATGTGGTTTGCTGCCTTCATCCCCCCATCACCTACATCTGGCATTTCTCCCCTTTTATCCCTCCCTGACCTCCCCACCACCCCACGATCCCTCCCGTGGTCCCCTGCAACAGACTCCAGTGTGTGATGCTCCCCTCCCTGTGTCCATGGGTTCTCATTGTTCAACGCCTGCCTATGAGTGAGAACATGTGGTGTTTGATTTTCTGTTCTTGTGTGAGTTTGCTGAGAATTATGGTTTCCAGATTCATCCATGTCCCTACAAAGGACATGAGCTCATCCTTTTTTATGGCTGCATAATATTCCATGGTATATATGTGACATAATTTCCTTGTCCAGTCTATCATCTTTTTTATGGCTCCATAATATTTCATGGTGTATATGTGCCATATTTTCCTTATCCAGTCTATTGTTGGTGGACATTTGGGTTGGTTCCAGTTCTTTGCTATTGAAAACAGTGCCACAATGAACATATGTGTGCATGTGTCTTTATAATAGAATGATTTATAATCCTTTGAGTATATGCACAGTAATGGGATTGCTGAGTCAAAAGGAATTTCTATTTCTAGGTCCTTAAGGAAGTGCCACACTATCTTCCACAATGGCTGAACTAGTTTACACTCCCACCAACAGTGTAAAAGTGTTCCTATTTCTCCACATCCTCTCCAGCATCGTTGTCTCCAGATTTTTTAATGATCACCATTTTAACTGGTATGAGGTGGTATCACAATGTGGTTTTATTTGTATTACTCTAATAATCAGTGACGATGAGCATTTTTTCATGTTAGTTGGCCTCATATATGTCTTCTTTTGAAAAGTGTCTGTGATATCCTTCGCCCACATTTGAATGGGTTTGTTTGTTTTTTTCTTGTAAGTCTGCTTTAGTTCTTTGTAGATTCTGGATATTAGTCCTTTGTCAGATGGGAAGATTGCAAAAACTTTTTCCCATTCTGTTACTTGCCAGTTCACTCTAATGATTGTTTCTTTTGCTGTACAGAAGTTTTGGGGTTGAATTAGGTCCCATTTGTCTATTTTGGCTTTTGTTGCCAATGCTTTTGGTGTTTTAGTCATGAAGCCCTTGCCTATGCCTATGTCCTGAATAGTTTTGCCTAGGTTTTCTTCTACGGGTTTTATGGTGTTAGGTCTTATGTTTAAGACTTTAATCCATATGGAGTTAATTTTAGTGTAAGGTGTCAGAAGGAGTCTAGTTTCTGCTGTCTGCATACTGCTAGCCAGTTTTCCCAACACCATTTATTAATCAGGGAATCCTTTCACCATTGCTTGTTTTTGTCAGGTTTGTCAAAGATTAGGTGGTTGTAGATGAGTGGCATTGCCTCCAGGGCCTCTGTTCTGTTCCACTGGTCTGTATCTCTCTTTTGGTATCAGTACCATGCTGTTTTTATTACTGTAGCCTTGTAGTATAGTTTGAAATCAGGTAGCATGATGCCTCCAGCTTTGTTCTTTTGCTTAGAATTGTCTTGGCTATGCGGGCTCTCTTTTGGTTCCAAATGAAGTTTAAGGTGTTTTTTTCCAGTTCTGTCAAGAAGGTCTTTGGTAGCCTCATGGGGATAGCGTTGAACCTATAAATTACTTTGGGCAGTATGGTCATTTTCACAATATTGCCTCTTCCTAAACATGAGCATGGAATGTTTCTTCCTCTGTTGGTGTCCTCTCTTATTTTGTTGAGCACTGGCTCGTACTTCTCCTTGAAGAGGTCCTTTGCATCCTTTCTTAGTTGCATTCCTATATATTTTATTCTCTTTGTAGCAATTGTGAATGGGAGTTGGCTCATTATTTGGCTGTCTGTTAGACTGTTAATGGTGTATAGAAATGCTTGTGATTTCTGCACATTGATTTTGTATTCTGAGACTTTGCTGAAGTTGCTTATCAGTTTAAGGAGATTTTGGGCTGAGATGATAGGGTCTTCTAAATGTACAATCATGTCATCTGCAAATGGAGACAATTTGACTTCCACTTTTCCTAATTGAGTACTCTTTATTTATTTATTTATTTATTTATTTATTGCCTAATTGCTCTGGCTAAAACTTTCAATACTATATTGAATAGGAGTGGTGACAGAGGGCATCCTTGTCTGGTGCCGGATTTCAGAGTGAATGCTTCCAGTTTTTGCCCATTCAGTATGATATTGGCTGTAGGTTTGTTGTAAATAGCTTTTACTGATTTAAGATATGCTCCTTCGATACCTCATTTATTGAGAGTTTTTAGCATAAAGGGCTGTTGAATTTTGTCAAAGGCCTTCTCTGCATCTATTGAGACAATCATGTGGTTTTTGTCTTTGCTTCTGTTTATGTGGTGGATTTGTTTATAGACTTGCATATGTTGAACCAGCCTTGCATCTCTGGAATGAAGCCTGTTTATCATGATGGATAAGCTTTTTGATGCATTGTTGCAATTGGTTTGCCAGTAGTTTATTGAAGATTTTTGCATGGATGTTCATCATGGATATTGGCCTGCAGTTTTCTTTTTTTGTTGAATCTCTGCCAGGTTTTGGTATCAGGATGATGTTGATCTCATAAAACGAATCAGGAAGAATTCCCTCTTTTTGTATTGTTTGGAATAGTTTCTGAAGGAATGGTACAAGCTCCTCTTTACACATCTGGTAGAATTCAGCTTGTGAACCCTTCTGGACCTGGGCTTTTTATGATTGGTAGGCTATTCATTGCTGCCTCAACTTCAGCCCTTGTTGTTGGTCTATTCAAGGTTTCAGCTTCTTCCTGGTTTAAACTTGGGAGGGTGCAAGTGTCCAGGAATTTATGCATTTCTTCCATGTTTACTGGTTTATGTGCATAAAGTTGTTTGTAATAATCTCTGATGGTAGTTTGTATGTCTGTGGAATCAGTGATACACAGGATTTTTAAATTTATTTATGTGCTCCATTTGCTTGATAAATCTCCCTCCACTCCTTTATTTTTAGCCTATGTGTGTCCTTGCACATGAGATGGGTTTTCTGAAAACAGCACACTAATGGGTCTTGACTTTTTATCCAATTCGCCAGTCTGTGTCTTTTGATTGGAGCATTTAGCCCATTTACATTTAAGGTTAATATTGCTATATGTGAATTTGATCCTGCCGTTTTGATGCTAACTGGATGTTTTGCCCATTAGTTGACACATTTTTTCAATTGTGTTGATGGTCTTTACCATTTGGTATGTTTTTGGAGTGACTGGTACTTTTTGTTTGTTTCTTTTCTTGTTTAGTGCTTCTTCCAGGAGCACTTGTAAGGCAGGCCTGGTGGTGACGAAATGTCCCAGCAATTGCTTGTCCATAAAGGATTTTCTTTCTCCTTTGCTTATGAAGCTTAGTTTGGTTGGATATGAAATTCTAGGTTGAAAGTTCTTTTCATTAAGGATGTTGAATATTGGTTCCCTCTTCTGGATTGTAGGGTTTCTGTGGAGAGATTCATGGTGAGTTCTGATGGGCTTCTTTTCGTGGGTAACACAACCTTTCTCTCTGGCTGCCCTTAGCATTTTTTTCCTTCATTTCCACCTTGGGGAAATCTGATGATCATGTGCCTTAGGGTTACTCTTCTTGAGGAGTATCTCTGTGGTGTTCTCTGTATTTCCTGGACTTGTATGGTGGCCTGCCTTGCTAGGTTGGGGAATTTCTCCTGGATAATATCCTGAAGACTGTTTTCCAGCTTGGATTCATTCTCTCCATCACATTCAGGTACACCTATCAAATGTAGATTAGGTCTTTTCATATAATCCCATATTTCTTGGAGGCTTGGTTCATTTCTTTTCACTCTTTTTTCTCTATTCTTGCCTCTTATTTTATTTCACTGAGATGATCTTCAATCTCTGACATCCTTTCTTCTACTTGGTCAATTCAGCTGTTGAAACTTGTGTATACTTCATGAAGTTCTTGTGCTGTGTTTTCCAGCTTTATCAAGTCGTTTATATTCTTCTCTAAGCTGTTTATTCTAGTTAGCATCTCATCTAACCTTTTTTCTAGGTTCTTAGTTTCTTTGCATTGGGTTAGTACATGTTCTTCAGCTCTGAGAAGTTTGTTATTACCCACCTTCTGAAGCCTGTTTCTGTTAATTCATTAGATTCATTCTCCATCCGTCTTTTATCCCTAGCTGGTGAGGAGTTGTTATCCCTTGGAGGAGGAGAAGCATTTTGGTTTTTGGTGTTTGTATCCCTTTTGTGCTGGTTTCTTCCCATCTTAGTGGCTTTATCTACCTGTGGCCTTGTAGTTGGTGATTTTTGGATGGGGTCTCTGAGTACACGTCCTTTTTGTTGATGATGAAGTTATTTCTTTCTGTTTCTTAGTTTTCCTTCTAACAGTCAGACCCCTCTGCTGCAGGACTGCTGGGGGTCCACTCCAGACCCTGCTTGCCTGGGGATCACCTGTGGGGGCTGCAGAACAGTAAGGGTTGCTGCCGGTTTCTTCTTCTGTTATCTTCTTCCCAGAAGGATACCTGCCAGATGTTGGCCTGTGCTCTCCTTTATGAGGTGTCTTTTTAGGTATATGGTGTTGGGGAGCTGCTTGAGGAAACAGTCTGCCCCTTATAGGAGCTCAAGTGCTGTGCTGGAGCTCCATTGTTCTGTGCAGAGCTGCTGGGCAGGTACTTTTAAGTCTGCTGCAGCAGAACTTGTAACCACCTCTTTTCCCAGATGCTCTGTCCTAGGAAGGTGGGGCTTTATTTACAAGTTCCTGTCATGCTGCTGCCTTTTTTCATAGATGCCCTGCCCTGCACAGAGTATTCTAGTCACAGTCTGCCAGCAGAGGCATTGCTAAGCTGCCACAGGCTCTGCCCAGCTGCTGTGTGAACTGCCTCAGTAGTGATGGACTGCCTCAGTAGTAGTGGTCACACTTTGCTCCACTAAGCTGGACTATCTTGGGTCCAGCTGTGCTTTCAGCAAAACTCTCAATCCAGAGCGTTTCAGATTGCCTGTTTTGTAGGGGTGGTACCTGCTGACCCAGATCACCTGGCTCCCTGTCTCTGTCTCCTCCCTTTCAGTTGAATGGGCAGCTGTGTCTCCCAGGCATTCCAGGCTCCAGTTGAAACGGCTGCCCAGATTTGTGTGAGTTTCTGTGCACCAGCCTGGCACCAGCTGAAACCTGTGTGCTGAAAACTTGTGGCGCTTTTCAGCCCGTGAATCTCCTGGTCTGTGGGCAGTGAAAATTTGTTTGGAAATATGGGCACTCACCCTCTGTACTGTTCTTGCTGGGAACTGCACTCCAGAGCTGTTTCTATTCGGCCATCTTGGATCCTCCCCAGATATATATTTTCTATATATAACATATATTTTATATTTCTTCTATATAATGGGATATAGTAAAGAGAAAATATAATTTTTCTACATTTTATATGGAAAATATATTTTCTCTAAATAATATGTTGTATTATATAGAATATATATATATATATATATATATATATATATATATATATATCCCAGTGAACAAAATAGACTATTTTTGCCCTCTAGGAATTTATATTCTAGTGCAGGGAAACAGACAATTGAATTAATTAGTAGAGAATATTATTTCTGAATGATCAACTATAAATAAAATCAACCAAGGAAATATTGTAAAAAGCAATTATTGTAGGGAACCTGGGTGACATCTTAGTATAAGACAGGGAAGTCAGGCTTTATGAGGAGTTCATTGAAGTTAAAACCTGAATGAGGAATAAGAAGCATCCATGTAGAGATCTGTGTGAAGGGAATAGAAGGCAATTGCTAAGGCCTAGAGACAAGAATGAGCTCTTTGTGTTTAAAGAGAAAAAAGCAGGCCAATATAGTTTGGCTTAAAGAACAAGGGAAAAAGTAGTAATATTAGGTTGGTACAAAAGTAATTGTGGTTTTTGCAACTAAAAGTAATTGGAAAAAGTAACTAATTACTTTTGATTACAAGATTAATAATTATTTTGCATCAGTCTTAATAGATGACTTCAAAGAGGTGTGCAGGAGCAGTCAGATCTTGTAAAAAAAGGTTCATTTTATTTATATTTTTTTGTTTGTTTGTTGTTTTTTAAGTTTGCTTCCCACTATAGAATGTAAAGGGATAAAGTGGAAGCAGGCATATCACTTAGGTATCTATAACAGTTTTCCCAGAATGAGATGATATAGTCATGGTCTGTGAAATCAGGTACAGGAGAGAAGGAGAATGTATTTTGAAGATAGAGCCCATAGAAGTTGCCAGAGTTTTCTTTCGGCCTGCAGTTGTGTCACATTTGCAGGTATACTTGTTATTCATTCTCTTGATATTGATTTAAATATTAGAGAGTCTCATAGTCCCAGGATACCCCATATCTAAGAATATACAAATATATGCATACATATGTAAATAGGACATTCTCAAATTAAGAAATGTTTCAAACTTTAGAGCAGAGTTTCACTCTATGCATAGAAGTGTGATCCTTGTATCAGAATCAGCTTGTATGTTTTTTGAATATGTAGCCTCCTTGGTCCAACCTCAGGCCTACACAGTTAGACCCAGGAATAGGCATATTTAGCAGGTTCTATAGGTGATTTGGTGGCCTAATAAAAATCTGAGGACACTGTAGAGGTCAATAATCCTCTAAGTCTTAGTGCTACTGTCTTAAATACCGATTTGCTGTATTGGTAATATTAGTCTTTTACTTTTCCCTCTCATCATAGAAACCATTTGTGTGTAAAACCATAGCTCTTTAAAGATAATGTAGTTTGGAGAAAACTGCCCCTTGGATATGAAAATCAATTGAGTTTTCCTCCCATCAAACAATTGCACTATTATCTATAATTGCACAATCCTTGAGAACTATAGAAATAATGTTTAGTACTTTAGGTTTTTTGCTTTGCTTTATTAAATCATTGTAGCTAGTTTGCTTTAATGTTGGATCCTAAAGAATATCCAGGTTTTACATAGAAAAACTACTAACAAACACAGTTGATTTAGATTGGTAGGGTCAACCCAAAGACACCATGTACATTGGACTTATCTTCTACAAAATCAAATACACTGCTTTAATTACTTTTAGACATTTAGGCAACTTGTCTTAGACAAGCTGGATTACAAACATTCCAATAGTAACTACTAGAGATGCGATTCAGGAGGCCAGCAAGAGTTTGCACACCTCACCTAAAACACCTCACCTTCTTGAAATTATGAGCTTGCTTTTGATATATATCAGCTTGAAATCACTGACCTAATTATCTTTAGGTTAGGATAAGAGTGAAGTTCCTGTAGCTGTCAATAACCAATGTGGAAGAAAGGGACTTCCACATTTCCAACTGGTTTACCCAGTTTGTAAAGGTAGTAATGAAGTTATTCCTTCCTTGCTTCTCTGTCCAGGCCTCCAAGAGGAGGCATATTACTCTATCAGATATTTTTTCATGTTTTTAATACTCACTGACAATGCAGATCAAGTGATTTGCCCAATTCCAAATCCCTGAGTGAGCATTTAGTAGTTTGTGCATAAGAAATAAACAACTGTTTTCTAATTTGAACTGAAGCCAAAAAGTTGCATTGGAAGCTTAATTGTTAAACTGTAAAATTAAACATAAATACTTCGCTTTAGCTACAAATACAAGTAATCACAATATTAATAGCCATTAATCGTTAAGACGGTGTGCTAATTGCTTTGCAGGTGTTTTCTATAGTTCTTAGAACAACATGGAAAATATAGGCAGTATTATTGGCTTTTTTACAGTAGTTAGGCTTTGATGACTTAGTAGAAAGTAGGTAGAATTTGAATGGAAATCTACCTGATCCCAAAAATTGTGTTTCTTCTACTAAAACCATGTGGCCATTTCCAAGATAACAGGCTTATTAGTTTTTTTATTTATTAATTTTTAGTTGATAAAAAATTGTATATATGTAAAATTATTAGGTACAGCATGATGTTTTGAAATATGCACACATAATAAAATGAACAACTCAAGCTAATTAACATGCACATTACCTCACATACTTATTTTTTGCGGTGAGAACCCATAAAATCTACTCAGTAATTTTCAAGAATAAAATACATCATTATTAATTATAGCCACAATGTGGGACAATAGATCCCTTGAATTTATCTCTCCTATCTAAATGAAATTTTGTAACCTTTGACTATCATCTCCCTAATCCCACCACTGCCAGCCTGTGGTAACCATCATTCTACTCTCTACTTAGATGAGTTCAACTTTTTAGATTCCACATATAAGTGAAATTATGTAATATTTATCTTTCTGTTCCAGGTTTATTTCATTTAACATATTGTCCTCTAGGTTCATTCATATTGTCACAAATGACAGGATTTTTTTTTTGTCTTTTTAACCCTGAGTAATATTTCATGGGGTGTATATACCATATTTTCTTTATTTCTTTATCCATTTATCTATTGATGGACACAAGTTCATTTCACATTTGGCTATTATAAATAGTGTTTCAATAAACATGGGAGTGCAGGTATCTTTTTGAAATATTAATTTCATTTCCTTTGGATATATAACAAGTAGTGCAATTGCTGGGTCATATATATGGTAGTTCTATTTTTAAATTTTTGAGGAACTTCTATGCTGTTTGCCATAGGCTATACTAAGTTTACATTCTTACCAGCAGTATACAAGGGCCCCCTTTTCTCCACATTCTCACCAAAATTTAACTTTTGTCTTTTTGATAATAGCTATCCTAACAGGTATGAAATCATCTCACTGTGGTTTTAATTTGCATTTCTCTGATGATTAGTGAGATTGAGAATAGTTTTTATATACCCGTTGGTGGTTTGTATGTCTTCTTTTAAGACGTGTCTATTTGGGTTATTTGCCTATTTTTTAATTGGGTTATTTGTTTTCTTGCTGTTGAGTTGTTTGAGTTCCTTACACATTTTGGACATTACCCCCTTATTAGATGTATGGTGTGCAAATCCATTCTCCTATTCTGTAGGTTGTCTCTTCAATCTGTCGATTCTTTCTTTTGCTATGCAGAAGCCTTTTAATTTGATCTATTCCTATTTGTAAGTTTTTAGTTTTCATTGCCTGTGTTTTCCGGGTCACATCTTAAAAAATTATTGCCCAGATCAGTGTCACAGAGCTTTCCCCCTATGTTTTCCTCTAGTAGGTTTACATGTTTAGATCTTATATTTAAGCCTTTAGTCCATTTTGAATTGATTTTTGTATCTGGCATGAAACAAGGATTTTAATTTCATTCTTCTGCATATGCATAGCTGGTTGTTCCAGTGCTATTTATTGAGGATATTGTCCTTCCCATTATGTGTTCTTGGCATTATTGTTAAAAATCAATTGACTATAAATGTGTAGATTTATTTCTGGGCTCTTTATTCTGTTCCATTTGTCTGTGTGTTTGTTTTTATGCTAGTACCATGTTATTTTGATTACTATAGCTTTGTAGTATATTTTGAAGTCAGGTAGCATAATGCCTCCAGCTTTGCTTTATTTTTGTTCAAAATTGCTTTGATTATCCAATGTCTTTTATAATTTCCTATCAACTTTAGCATTGTTACTTCTATTTCTGGGAAAAGATCGTTGGAATTTTGATAAGGAATGCTTTTAATTTGTAGTATGAACATTTTAATAATTCAGATTCTTCCAGTTTATGAACATGTGTGTATTCTCTAAAGGGATGGAACTAGATAGATGATTCTATGAAGGGGACTTTATTAGGATAATTGACTCATGTGACTATAAAGTGAAGTCTCCCAAATAGGCTGTCTGCAAGGTGAAAAGCCAGTAAGCCAGTCCCCAAATTTCAAAAGTAGGGAAGCCAATAGTGCAGCCTTCCGTCTGTGTCCAAAGGCCTGAGAGCAACTGACAAGTCACTGGTGTAAGTCCAAGAGTCGAAAAGCTGAAGAACTTGGAGTCTGATGTTAGAGGGCAAGAAGCATCCACCATGGGAGAAAGATGGAGGCCAGAAGACTTAGTCAGTCTAGTCCTAACACGTTCCTCTGCCTACTTTTATCCTGGCCACACTGGCAGCTAATTAGATGGTGCCTACCCAGATTGAGGGTGGGTCTGTGTCTGCCAGTCTACTGACTCAAATGTTAATCTCCTTTGGCAACACCCTCACAGACACATCCAGGAATAACCTTCAATCCAATCAAGTTGGCATTCAATATTTACCATCACAATGTGCTATCTTTTCATTTCTTTGTGTCATCATCAATGTATTTTATCAGTGTTTTATAGCTTTCTGTGTCCAGATCTTTAATGTCTTTGGTTCAACTTATTCTTAATTTTGTTTTTTAACTATTGTAAATTGGATTGTTTTATTTTTTGGGTTACTTTGTTGTTAGTGTACAGAAACTTTACTGATTTTTATGTTTATTTTATCTCCTGCATCTTTACTGAATTTATTAACGCTAAAAAAATTTTGGTGGCACCTTTTAGATTTTCTATATATATCATGTCATCTGCAAACTGGGACAATTTAACTTCTTTCTTTCAATTTAAATGCCTTGTATGCTCTTTTGCCTAACTGCTGTGACTCTGACTTTTAGCTGAATAGAAATGGCAAGAGTGGACATCGTTGTCTTGTTCCTGGTCTAGAGGAAAAGCTTTCAACTTTTCTCCATTAAGTAGAATGTTAGCTGTGGGTGTGTCATGGGCAGTCTTTATAGTTCTTAGTATATTCCTTCTATACCTAATTTGCTGAGAGTTTTTGTTATAAAAAGGTTTGTTATTTATTTACTTCTGATTATCAAATGACCCTAAAGCTTAACAGCTTAAAACACACACTTCTTATTTTAGAATTTTTGAGAATCAAAACTAAAGATTGGCTTAGCTAAGGGATTCCAGATCAAGGTATCTCATGAAGTTGCCATCAAGCTATTTTCTGGCGTTGTGGTCTCATTTGAAGGCCCAAACAGAGAGAGCTGTTCTTTCAAGCCCACTTAAACAGTTATGTCAAGCTTAAGTTTCCTGCAGGCTGTTGGAAAAGTACATCAATTTTTCTGACTGTTATCTGGAGAGCTCCCTCAATTTTCCATCATATGAATCTTTCCATGGGGCAGTTTGCAACATGGAAGAGCAAGAAATCAGACTAACAGAAAAAGGCTGGCTGCAAGCAAATCCTGGACAGAACCTTAAATCTTTTTATAATCTAAACTCAGAAGGGACATCACAACACTTTTCTGGCATTCTCTTTTTCAGTAGTGCATCAATAAATACAGCCTACACTCCAGGGGAGGGGAATTAAGCTCCACCATTTGTATATATATCTTTAAAATCACCACAGCATACTAATTCTCTATTCAACTTGAATACAAGAACTATAAATATCTAAGAATGTTGCATTCATCTTGGCTGAATTTGGTTCTTGATGATTCTTTAATTGATAAGTGACAACTATTTAATTTTCAATATCTTGATAATTACTTAATATTTCTCATAGGTTATGTATTTTGTTTTGGGGTTTTTCAAATTTATGTAATAGTTTTTTTTTTTCTGAAGCCAGGAATATAATTAGTAGTTTAGAAAAGAACAGATTTGTATAAATATTGGTCAAGGCTTTTTGTATTACTTGAGCAATTTTCTACATAACTGTTTTTTGAGATGAAAATGCTTTAATCTATGTGAGAAGCCCCATTTAAATGGTAACTCCTTGGCCTGCACTAATGAAGTCACCTTCAGAGTCTTGTTTGTGTGAATTAATTTGCATAAGTATTTAAGGGGCATATGAAAAGAGTTGGCAATTCACTTATTCACATATATACACCTTTCAGTAGGTTGACAGTCTGATATGAATGAACAAGAGCTTCAATTACATACAAATGCATTTGTTTCCTTCTTAAAATATACAAGTTCTACTTCATCAAAGGATAATCAAATTAGTTACATTGAATTTAAATTTTACAAATATATCTGTTAATTTAGTTTATAAATAAAAATGAACTTTAAATCCCTAGCTATTCAAAAATGAATTATTTTTGCTTCTGCTACAGAGGAAGACAAGTTGGCTAGTTTTTGGTAATTTTTAATAATTAAAATTATAATGAATTTTTTATGCTTTTAACAAAATCACAGGATTTTAGATTACAGATCCTTTGGAACTATGATTCTCAAAGTATGCTCCAGAGATAACGGGGTTTCTGAGACCCTTTTGATATGTCCTTGAGGGTAACATTTTCTTCATGACAAAACCAAGACTTTACTTGTCTTACTCACTTTCATTTTTGCACAGTGTACAGTCATGTTTTCCATGGGCTAAATGAAGTAAGTTATTTCAACAATAAATGTAGAAGCAAATATAAAAATCCAGCTATCTCCTGTTAAATCATTAAGGAGATTTATAGAAATTTGTAACGTTATAGTCTTCTTGGTTTTGTTTTGGTAAACATAGTTATCCTTCATAAAATGTTATTTATATTCATTAGATAATAGGATCATTATTGTTGGTTTTAATTAATTAATGATAAATACTTTTAAATTTGTGTTTTAATTCCTAACATGTTAAATATTAAGCACTTTAACCCACATAAACAAAAATATTTTGTAATCCTCAATTATGTTCCAGTATAAAGGAGATCTAAGACCAAAAATTTGAGAATTGCTATTTTAGAACAATAATTTTTTTCAGATATAGAAACTGAACTCTATAAAAGAGTATATGATTTGCTCAGAATTCTCAAGCTCATGTATAGCAGGGTGGGTAGAGGAACCTAGGTAGGTTTTCTGATTCTATTATATCATATGGCTTAACCTATAATATTTATAAAACCATTTGGAGATTCCATTGAGCAATGTCCAGCTGTGATTATGAATGTCATCCTGGAAGTAAAGATATACAAATCATTCAATGAAGGGAAAAAATGGTTTGTTCTCTGTTTTCTACAGAACCTAGCATTCTCCATTACATTTTGTCACTTTTCAATCTAACCCAAATCCTAGTAGATTAAAACAAAAAGCATTTATTGTCACTCAGAAGGCAGGTCAGCCAGGAAGTTCTGCCAGTCCAAGCCATGCCCAGCTTATTTTAACTGAGCTCACATATGCATATATGGTCCTCACACGGGTGGTCTGAAGACTGTCTGTCTGACTGCCATGATGAAGGTAACTGAGTCACATGGCTCTCATCATACAGTAGGCTATCCAAGGCCTGTTTGCAGCATAAGCTAGACCTGGCTCAAGGATACTGTTTTTGATTAAAGCAAGTAGCAAGTTCACATTGAAGGCATGGGGAAATACTCTACCTCTGGATGCAGTGAGCTGCAGAGTCACATTACAAGGTAGAGTATACATAATTACAGAATTTTTTGTAATGTTACAAAATAATTCAAAATTTTGGCTTTGAATAATAGTGTCAAGTGTTAAATATAGTGACTATGCGGCTAGATTTTAGTCTTCAAGCAGACTGAGTTCAATCCTCATTTCTGGTGTTTGAACAAGTCATTTAACCTTTTTAACTTGCACATTCTTCATCTGTAAAATGAGAAAAATAGTTTCTACATTAAAGGGTTTTATTAATGATTAGATGAAGCAATGCATGTAAAGTACTTGGCTTCACACAAGAAATGCTTTAGAAAAATTAGCTAGTCGCCATTTAAAAAGTTCATGCTCTAGATCAGTTCAATGAATTCCTCCTGACTCTCCTAGACAAAATAGCAATGCCATGTTTAACTGCGCAGATATGTGTGCATGAGCAGCAGGTCTGCCATCCACCTCTAAGGTCTCTCTCCTGCTATTTTTATAAGCCCTTTCCCTTAGCACAAGTTCAGTCTATCTCAGTAAATATGTACTAAATATCTGATATTTGCTTCCTTTCTGCTCCAAGCCTTGGTTACAAATTTTAAAACTGTATGCTCTCTGTTTAAATAAGAACTCATATTTGAGTAAAAAAGATAAATGATAATTCAATAAATGTGTTGAGTACTGATAGAGGATAGCACAGATAAGGGTTCATATTGAGATTTTAGGGACAGTATGGAAATATGTCTTATTAGTCAAGATACATGCTAACAGTCCATATGCAGACTAATAACTCTCTTAGACCCCAAATATATCTTCAGAAGCATCCTGCCTGCAATCCCTTAAATAAGCAAATTTTCAGCTGCCCCCCATCCCAGTGAAGATATACAAAAGAATGGATTAAGACGGAGAGACCCAGATCAGTTCCTACACCAATCAGCTAGACCTTTACTTTCTCTGTTACCTCTTATTAGAAAGCATGTATGTTAGTGTAACAGTGGATGACACTTTATTCCACATTTGTGCATATCACCTGGACCATTCAATTGGCCTTGTTAACTTAAACATCTTCCAATATCACTTTTGAGTTAACAAACTTCTGTGTGACTATATCCACTTTTCACCTGGAATATTATTTCATGAGAGCTATAGGTATCAGCTCCCTCTGGAGACAATTGTGGCAACATGGTTTCCAAAATCTGTCAGGCCAGAGAAAGTCATTATCAGAGGGTCATGGCTATTCAAAGGAGGCTTTTGTTCAACTTAGCAATGACAATACTTATTAAAAGTCAGCATCATCAAGAAGTTTCCCTCATCACAGAGGCCTTTGCTCCAGCATGGTAGCTCTCTTTTAATGGTGGGTACTAGCAATATTGCCTTTCTTTTAATGACTCCAATACTCTGAGATAAGTGCATGGGAATTCCATATCTCAAGCCACTAATGATGCTTAGGATTGCAATCCGACTATCTTGCAGTTCAGCAAATGACATCTGCTCATCACTATACTCTCAGAGGGGGATCTGAGGAGCCACAAGAAAAGGGATTAGCATGTTGACAGTTCAGTTCACCAAGCTTGTGTAAGTGCCACTCTAAATTAAGAGCTGTGTTAAGGAGAAGAGCTACAGAGAAGGACCTGACATGGTTCTTCACCCTCTTGAAAGATTGTCCAGAGGGGAGGATTACCTACCACATCCACAAATCCCCTAATGCAAAACTGGCTGTGAGAACCACACTAGTAAAAATTCAACTAGAGTGCTGAGGAAATATCAGAGAAGTAAAGAAAGAATAATTTTAACTAAAGGAAAACAAGATAGTGCCTTGGGAAAGTTGGAAGTTGAAATGTGCAGACATTTGATGTGAAAGGGGAAAATATTTCCAGTAACTGAAGTAACTTGAACCAGGGCTTAGAGGTCAAAGGATTTCTGAGGATTGCTGAAGAGTACAAGCAGAAGATGAGAGATTTGGAAAAAGAAGAAGAATAATAGAAAATGAGGCTTCATGTAGAAGCCACAATGATGGAATTTTGAATGCCTGAAGAATTTGCATTGAAGTTTGTAGGGCTGAGGGCCCCACAGGGTTGTGGGGTGAGCCTTATGCTATGCTGAGGCACAGGATCTGAGAAATAAAGAGACAGGACACAGAAGTATAAAGAAAAACACAGCTGGGTTTAGGGGGCCACGCCACCTGTAAGCACAGTCAGGCGAGGCCCCGAATGTCCAGAAGCATGAGTATTTATTGTGTATAGGTTAGGGGGCAGGGCAGTGAGTGAAATCATTTTTAAGGATAGTGATAGGGTCGTGAGCAATAAAACATGGGGTCCACCCCCATTAGGTCACCTAGGCCAGGAGGTGGACAGTGCGCAGCAAGGGGCCCATTCCCATGAAGGCAAGGGCTGTGTGCAGTCAGGGGTCCAACCCCATTAGGTCACCAAGGCTTGAAGGTGGGCTGTGCACAGTGAAGAGGGTGCAGTGTGCAATACTTCTATCTATGGGCAAACTACTTCCAAGAAGATTTATAGGAGAATGCATTAAGTCACATAGCAGTGACAGAGCTGTCCAGGTTACCGCCACCTTCTGGCAGCTTCCAGTGGGTTCAATGGGAAGATGCTTTTCAAGTAGCACAGTAGTAAGAGCTGATAAAGTTCAGAGTCACCAAGGTGGATTGCCGTTCTGAGGGCAGCCTTCCACAAGAACTGGAGCAAGGTCCTACAACTCCTTTATCAGGAGAAGTGGCTCTTGCCCCAAGCCTGCCATACAGCGGGTATCTTTACGATACTGAATGCTGCCACTTGGGCCATGGATTCTTGTCCTGGTATAACTGTTTTTCCCTTAAATCATGCTCTGCACTGTGCCCACTCTTGGCATTCCTCCGATTATAAGCTGCTTATTCCTTAATTCATGCTCTGTACTGTGTACACTCTAGGCATTCCTCCGATTATGAACTAAGATATAATTATAGGTATCTATGCAGGGAAATATTCTTCAGGCACTCATACTATCAACTATTGTATGATTATATATAGAGGATTATATAAAGGGATTCTTCAAGCCGTATTTCTATAAACTAATATATGATTATGTAAAAGATTATATAAAAGGAAATAGCTGAGTAGTAACACTATAAAGTGAGATATTCCTCAAGCCCAAACTGTTCCAGGGTTCTGCTTAGCTCTCATTCCTCGGTGCCTGTATGGGGGGTTACCCACAGAAGTTGAATAGAAGTGGGAACTTCTCACTTCCCCAGCTGGGATATCCATCAAGGAGTTTTCTTTCTGTCTTTCTTTCTTATTCTGTTTTGGTTTTTAAAGCATAGAAATAGATCAACATTTTTTCATCTTTTAAAATTTTTATTGTACTATAACATACAAAGTACACAAACACTAAGTATACCAATAATTTTTTTTTCTTTTTTCTTAAATTATACTTTAAGTTCTGGAATACATGTGCAGAACATGCAGGTTTTTTACATAGGTATGCATGTGCCATGGTGGTTTTCTGCACCCATCAACCCATCATCTTAACATTAGGTATTTCTCCTAATGCTATCGCTCCACTAGCCTCCCACCCCCCAACAGGCCCCAACGTGTGATGTTCCCCTCCCTCTATCCATGTGTTCTCATTGTTCAACTCCCATTTATGAGTGAGAACATGCAGTGTTTGGTTTTCTGTTCCTGTGTTAGTTTGCTGATAATTATGGTTTCTGGCTTCATCCATGTCCCTGCAAAGGACATGAACTCATCCTTTTTGATGGATCCATGGTATTTCATAATGTATATGTGTCACGTTTTCTTTATCCAGTCAATCATTGGTGGGCATATGGGTTGGTTCCAAGTCTTCATTATTGTGCACAGTGCTGCAGTAAACATATGTATGAATGTGTCTTTATAGTAGAATGATTTATAATCCTTTGGGAATATACCCAGTAATGGGATTGCTGGGTCAAATGGTATTTCTGGTTCTAGATCCTTGAGGAATCACCACACTGTCTGTCACAATGGTTGAACTAACTTATACTCCCAACAGTGTAAAAGTGTTCCTTTTTCTCCACGTCCTCTCCAGCATCTATTGTTTCCCATCAACTTAAAAAAAAAATAGTAGCAGCATATGTAACGTAAATTGGAGGAAGGTGAAAATCCTAAAAGTTTGCTGACAGGTCTGTTGAAGAATATGAACAAAAGATGCAGAAATCCAAAACCAGAGTGCAGTATTCTTAGCCTAATGAGGCAAAATATTTAAATAAAACTGGCATAAATACAAATTTGCAGAAAAATTTTGAACCTAGCTCCATCTCAGTATTTTCTGCTATTGGTGATTATAGGTCATAGACTATTTAAGGAAACCAGGTCCTGGACAGAGATAGCATCAGCAATGTTTCCTCGTATACCTTATAAGAGAGGTTGAACTAGGAAAAAATATTTTAATGTTGGAGCTTATAGAAACCTTTGTTCAGAATAAACCTTGTTCTTCTTTGGATAAGGCTGAATACAAGATTTTCCTTGCATGACACTGTATGGCAAATGACTTACACTTGGTAAAATCTCCCAATCTCTTGCTATACTAAGGATGGTCAGTGAACAAATAGCATCAGCATCACCTGGGAGTTTATTAGAACTTTACTATCTGAGGTTTCACCCATTAAATCAGAATCTGCATTTTAACAAGATTTTCAAGTGATTTCTGTGCACATCACCTTGAGAAGCATTGGCCTATTCTTTATCCCAAAGGTTTTCTGACTTGTCAGCATTACTTCAGAACTTAGGTCCCCATACAAATGGACAAATCAGGATTATATAAAGGGGAAGAATCCTGATAATGATAATACTTCAGTTCTCTGTAGAGACAGAACGTTATAAAGAGCTTAAGGCAGCGCCTGGTACGTAGGGCTCTGTAGTTGATAGCTGCTATATATTATTATTGTTGAGCTATTTTATTTATTATTATTAACTGATTTCTATTACCTGGATACGTAGATTAATTGCTTAATCTCTCTAAACATAAGAAAATTTAAGAAACACATCATGGAGTCAAACTTGTACAAACAGCCACCAGGTCACCCTGCTCCCATACAAAGACAACAAATACAGAGTTTCGCATTGGAATTTGAAAAAATATATGGTTTTTAAAGCCCACAATCTGAGATTTTACTTGATTATTAAACATTTCCTATTCTCTTAGATCATAAGATTTAAGTTGAAAAAAACAAACTTACACACAAAAAACAGGTCATCTTTGATGCAGGATGAATGCTGGGTCATGAGTTACTTGATGGTGTCCTTACTAATACGCCACTAGATAATCAACCCTGACCTACCCTAGGTCGATTATTTTGAGCTGCTTGAGGTCTAGAAATGATTTGACAGCAGAAAATGTGTGTCTAGCAGTTCATCTAAGGAGCAGAGTGAAGAATAAGATGCAATTAAGGAGTCAGAGCAATCACTCAGAGTGTCTTTGGAACACTTTTGATGTTGAATTGAAAGAGTTATGACTGACAATTGTGTATCTGTCTCTGCCTCTTGAAATATCCCAGTGGCTATAATTGGCATTGATTGTGGCCTCTGTATGGAGTGGATTTCATTCTAATGATGAACTGACAGGCTTCAAATAATGGTCACTCAGCTAGTCATGAGAAGAATGCTTGCCTTCTGGCTGAACATTCAATCACGCTGCTTGCCTGAAATATTTGTCTCTTTTGCTCCATTAAAAGATAATTCCATCTCTATGTTATTGCAACTTTTGTCTCTCCTGGAAACATTTTTGGAGGGAAACAATGGTTAATCCACTAAAAATCAGAATATGGCTCTGAGGAACTGTGGGCCTTCTCCAATGCTTACCTGGCTCTTGGGAGAACATAAATAAAGAGCATTGTGCATGGCTTCCCTAAAAGGTATGAATAATTGCAGTCCAGTATTTTATGAAATGATTATACCTGGGTGGATATTTTTTATATGCTAAAAATTGTATACGGTCAAATAGATTTGGGATATTCCAGGAGTAAGTAAAATTAAGCAGATTCTTTATTGCAGGTTTTCCTAAACTGTACTGTTTTAAGGTTTTATGACTCTATAATAGAGAGACAAAATGTGTAGTTACTCCTAAATATACTGATTGTGAACCCTTTTTCATGGAGCACATTACAGATTACTGTTTCTGAGAATAGAAATTAAGATTTACTAATAGTTACTTGCAGACTAATGATCGTAACTAAATAGCATTTTAGATACAAATAGAGGGTATGTGGTAAATTATTTTTTGATGAGGTGTTTTATTCAGAAAGTGCTGTAATGTACACATAAGGTGTTGTTATGTACAAGTCAAATTTATGAACCTTTTAAGATTGTTCTTAAAAGATTGAAACAACCATGCCTAGTGGGAACTATCCCAATAACATTGACTCATAATTCTCATTGCTTGGAGATTGGTTATGAAGACAGAATTAACACATTAAAGCAACTGCTATGTGACAATTGTTATATTGGATGCAATCCTAGAATATTTACCAATCCAAATGAGTAACAAAATTTTAATAAGTAATGAGAGAACAATAAGTCACCTACATTTCCCACTAGAAAAAATAAATAGTGGCATTAATTCACCTCTTCTAAATGTTCTAATTGGTTCCTGCTGTTTAATACCTTGGCACAGGATTGGATTTTTTGCACAGTGCAGCAATTCTAAAACGAAATATTGACTTAATAGATAACACAATAGATACGTAGATTGACAGAGAGAAAAAATTTTAAATGCCATGTTATAGAATAATCTTACAATTGTGAGAACATAGTTATTATGCGAATGTTTTAAAATGACATTTCTATTTCTTAGATCCCATATAGTACACAATTTTTATCGATATTTGAAAGAGAACATATCTATCATTCATATCTTATATATATATTTTATAGATCTATGTATTTGTCCTTCCTGATGAGAGGCTTGTAACATTTCATATAGCTTTAATTTCTTCAGGCAAATGCCAGTGAATTTGTAATTTAGTTTATTTATAGGCCTTCTGAATTATTATGTGTGTTATGTTTTTGATGATAACAGTACAAAATAATGTAATGACTCAGTTTCTTTAATTCCATGAATAAAATATAAATGATAAGTTTAATTTGCATACATTAATTAAGTGCTTCAGCATATTTTCTTATGATATCTTTTTAAAGAAATCCAATTTTTTTTTTTTATTCATCACTGTTATGAAATCTGTAAAAGTCAGGTCATATGTATTTGCATATGTTTTCTTTTAGTTTCTAATCACTTTGAGAGACTGCTAAATATTCCTCCAGAGAATATCCAAAGAAAAGAAGAAAACTAGGTCTGCTTTAAACTAATCCTACATAGTATACCGAGTTGGCTTTTGAACTTGACCACCCTGGAACTGTCATGGAGATTGTTGCACTTTCATCTTCAGAAACCGATGATGCAGTAGCAACATTTGCTTTCCATTTGCAATCTTCTATTCTTGGCTAACCTAAAATGAAGTCAAAAGGGTTGAATTTTCTAAGACCAGCAGTAGCCAGAAATAAATACAGTGTGCTGCTTTATTGTGTCAGATTCCAAAACCTAAAACATCAAAATAACTTTCACATTTCTTATTAGCAATTTCCAAAACTTTGGAGAGTTCTATAAGTGTGGTTGAACAGCTATGTTTTCCATTGTGTAAATTGTATGTATTCATTTAATAACGACAAAATCGGATGTAACAAAATATGTTTTCCATTAATTTTTGATAATTCTTATTTGAAGACTATCAACAGAAATATTTGTTATTATCTGCTGATAGTGTTCTAAGCATTTTACTTTTTTTTTTTTTCTGTCTGACAGCTCTGTGAAGAGGCTATTATTATTATATTAGTGTCACAATTTACAGGTTGGGAAATAGAAGACAAAGAGATGCGAGTTAACAGGAAGAACTAATACATAAGGAGAAATACATAATGAAGAACCTTGAATTATTCTTAAGAATTCTCTTTATTGGATGTCTCTTCCTCATTCAGAAAATGTTTATTTGGTGCCAAATGTGTGCCAGCACTATGCTAACAGCAACATGCAGTAATAAAAATGCAATGCATGATCCTTTGCAATATATAAACATCTGGAGAAAGCATCTATATAAACCACCACCAGCCCAAATCCACATATGCATTAAATAATTGTTTTATTAATTTAATAATGTTTACTGAGTGCCTATTCTACACGAGGTCTTGCCTAGCAAACACTGTCATTTTGACAAAAGTTCGCAGTTCTTAGTAATGTTTCTGTTGTTGGAAAACTACTCAGCATCTCTTACATAACCTGGTTGAAATGCTATAGACGTTCGCATTCCTCTGCCTACCGATAGCTTCTGTTATAATATTTATAGCAATGGATAAAAGAAGGTAAATACTGAAGAAGATTAGGAGAAAAGGAAGCTGGAAGGCCACATATACTCTGTTAGTTTAGACCTAGTCCTTCATAGAAGAAATCCTGAGTGTTTCATTTTCCTTTTCTCTTCTTTTGAAGATAGCTGCATTTGTAGAAAAAGTGAACATTTCTTGAACATGGTATGTATTTTTTATGTCCTAATGGTGGGACAGGGAATGCAGTGGAAAAATGCTTTCTTTGAGGTTGGTCACATAGATATGGCGTCAAGTCCTTACTCTATCGCTTGCCAGATGTGTGATTTTTAGCAAGGTAGTTAATCTCTCTGAATCTTAGTTTTCTCAACCATGAGATAAAGACAAAAGTAACTAACTTGCAGTATCAGAGCTCAATATTTCAAATAACATATACAAATACTGTTCACTTATAAAATCATTGTTGTGGAGATTAAATGAGATAATGAAAGTGAAGTGCTTAACAGAATTCTTAGTAAAATGAATAACAACTCTCAATAAATAACTGCATTTATTTTAATTGCTATCATTATCTTTTTCATCTGCTAGACAAGTGGTTCTCAGGGTTTTCATGTGTCACCTACAATAGAATTATCTGGAATGCTTGTTAAATAGAGAATCAGATCCCCATGCCAATTCCTGATTAGCTGAGTAAGAATCCCTACCGGTTTCTTGGGTATCTTAAACACAGTGTCCTTGAAGTAGAGGCTTTAGCTGTTTATAGAAAGGGATCGTGTCTAGATAACAAAGTGCCTAGCATATACCACCAACTCACGCAATAAATGGCAGTTGCTATTTTATAACATGCTGTCAGTTATTATCTTGGAAAACCAAGGAGAATCTTGGTTAGGACTAACTTTGTGGGAAATGACTACCATCATTTTTCATAAATAACTTTTTTCATGTTTATGTACTGAAAAATTGTACAGTGCATTTCTAAGTACTTAGTTTGATTCTAGGAGCTGTTGTCCTTTTGTTATTTTAAATTGGTTTATCAAAGGTAGGATTGTGATCGTCTCTGAACTATTTTATAACTGAGAGATCTGGATAAAGAATTAATAAGAAATTGGATTACATTTGACACAGAGGCCAGGACTGAGGATGTTGTCACCACATTAGAAAAGTTGAAATCATAAGAAAAGTACAGTTATCCAATGGGATAGGCATCTTAATTCTCAGGATTGGGTAGCAAATTTTATAGGGAAGTGAGGGACTTTTCTCTGAGAATTTGCTTACAGTTCAATTCACTTAATGCCTGAAATGTGTGTGAAAATCGTGAGTCTGAAATTTACCTTTATATATTAATTTATATATTTTTTAAAGACAGAGTTTCGCTTTGTCACCCAGGCTGGACTACAGTGGTGCCATAATAGCTCACTGCAACCTCAAATTTCTGAACTTAATCCTCTGGCCTCATTCTCCCAAGTAGGTAGGACTATGGGCATGTGCCACCATGCTAGCTATTTTTTTAATTTTTATTTTTTCATAGAGACAGGGTCTCATATGTTGCCCAGGCTGGGCTTGAACTCCTAGCCTCAAGTGATCCTCCTTGCTTGGCCTCCCAAATGGCTGGTATTATAGGCATGAGTCACTCTGCCTGACCCTGAAATTTACTTTTAAATCAAAGTTATATAAAAAAAGTTTTTCTAGCAAACCATATGGCTCTACATTAAATCATACTAATAAAATATTGCTGGTGTATAATCAATTAAAACTCTACAGTTTTGATTTCCATATAGTTTGTGGTGTTTACAAGTAATCAACCTTTTTAAAAATTATTAACTTATCCAGAAGCCTTCAGTTGTGGTATCAGAAGTTCAAATGCTCTATAACTCTTCCAAAAAACCCTGCAGTTCTGCATCAGATAAAGATGGCTACTCTTACGAATAAAAGGAACTGTAGATTTCTAGAAAAGCTAAGTCATATAGCTTGAGCTGTGCTGTTTGATGTAGAATCTCCAATTGAGTGTATTCTAGTTCTTTGAAAAAACAATTATTTTCTACCTTATTTCCTCTTTGGAGGAAAGCGAGATGGTTTGTTGAAAATCTTCTGGGGCTAAGAGTCAGGAATTGGTATTCTTCTCATCCCTGTCACAATGACTAGTCACATGTCAAAAGGCAAAGAATTTAAGCAGTCTTTTAAATTTGTTGGGTTGTTTTTGAAAGTAGGGGAGAAATGTTCATCTTGCCTATCTCCTAGACTTGTGAAAATTCAACTATCCAGATGCAAAACTTCTTTGAAAAGATAAATATGATATCTCTTCACATGGAATGTGATATATGCTTTTTATTTGGGTTTTTTTTTGAAGGGTGGGTGAGTTTGTAAGACATTATTAATATTCACTGGATTTTATGGCATACTTCCCTGCATAACACTGTTTATAGTCTAATATGTGCCTATTCATAGTTGATATATATTTGCTTACTAGCTAGGATTGTATGTGTGCGCATTTCTTTTGTACTCTGTCCTGTGGATTGAGAGTATCATTAATAACAGAGAACATGTCTTAGTTATACAGAATCACATCCCTAGAAACTGTACCCTGTTAAGCATAGTAGGTATTTAATAAATAGTTGTTGAATGAATGGAAGCATGCCTCCAAAATGCACTGTTCATTTCCAATGTACATGATACATTTATATCTACTCCTTAAAGCCAGTGGAGTTAATGTTGTTTTGAGTTTTTCTGTGGATAATGTTCTCCGAAGCTAGATATGTTACAAAGTCAAATTTGGAAATCAAGTATATGAATATTGAACAGATGATTCTTCTTTGTAATCACTTCTCTTCTGACTTGAAATTCAAATGTATTGTAATTCAAGTAGTTTATATTGGGGAGAATTTGATAATAATCAGCACTGTACTAATAATTTAAATTATATTTCTCTTCTTTTATCTTCTCACAGAGTAAACACTAGGGTTGTGTGATAATGTTATGTGATAATGTGAAAATGTTTGAGAGAATGAGATTCATAATCAGATAAACCTGGGTTTAAGTCCCAACTATACCACTTCCTACTTGCAAGAGAGTCTATACTGTTAATTTCTCTAAGCTTTTGTAAGTCTCATATGGACCTAATACTAATACCCGAATGAGATTGTCATGAGGATTAAATACAGTAATAAACTTGAAATGTTTAGTGTGATACCAAAGACATAACAGCCATTAGTTATATCTTTATATTATTTATATAGTTTATCTTCTAATCAGGTATTTTCTTCTGTTTTGTCTTGATTTTGTTTTCTGTATTTGTGTGTGTATGTTTTCTTTCACAGATGGATACACAACTGATGACATTGAATTTTACTGGCGTGGGGATGATAATGCAGTAACAGGAGTAACAAAAATTGAACTTCCACAGTTCTCTATTGTAGATTACAAACTTATCACCAAGAAAGTTGTTTTTTCCACAGGTTTGTATCATGGAAAATAATTAGGGAAAAATAATAATCTTCACCATATTTTGTTAAATGTCTTCATTTATGTTAGAGTTAGACATGTCCCAGGGAAGCACAATGACTTTAGAAGACAAATTCCCTGAAAACTCTCAGTTTCCCTGGAAGCCTATTGCTTCACTAGGACCCACCCTATTATTTTCTAGATCCCCAGCAGAGCTGTTGGGATCATCTCTGTGTATCTCATTTGCCAGAGACGGGAGTAGTTTTTCGAAAGACTACAGAAAGAGAAATGAAGACCTGGCTCAGAGCTGTTTCCCAACATTGTAACATTATGCATCCCACAGAATTGATCATAATCCTTTGAATCACTGGGAGAGCCAAGTTGCAGTTCATTCCAGTCTGATCATGGGGAAATTCTCCAAAGACAGTGGGAGGAATTCACATTTTCTTCAAAGGATAAGAATTTCTTTACAGATTTACCTCCTGTGTAAGCTGAAAGCTGTTTCAGGTGTTAAGATTATCCTGAGGCCTTTGCCATCTTTTCCCTTCCAGCATGGAGAATTTAGATGGTCATCCTTGATTTCATCAGCAAAATTTTTGCTTATTTGTAATAATAAAGCCCAGGAGAGGAATCATTTGTTAGATACTCATTTAGGGGAAAAATATTAAACCCACACGAGTATCTTCTTTATATTTTTCTTGTTGAAATAAACCCCACAGGCACAGAAATAACTAATACTGTAATGGCCCTTCTGCTAAGTCAGATACTTTTTGTGCCTACAAACCACTTCAGGCAAAAGCTGTGTGACTTGATAAAAATACAAAGTTGCCTTTAACTTTAAAAGAGCAGCAAATAAACTTTTCTAAGTTTGAGGTCTGCTGAATTCTTTAAAAATCTATAGAAATTAGTTCCTACTTAGAATATTCTATCATATTCAGACACTTAGCCTAGCCCCAAAAAACTAAACAAGGCTTTCTTCCAAACAATGAGAATGTCCTCTCCCTGGCTATTTATCATGTTAACTTTTTTTTTTTTTTTTTTTTGAGACGGAGTTTCACTCTTGTTACCCAGGCTGGAGTGCAATGGCGCGATCTCGGCTCACCGCAACCTCCGCCTCCTGGGTTCAAGCAATTCTCCTGCCTCAGCCTCCTGAGTAGCTGGGATTACAGGCACGCGCCACCATGCCCAGCTAATTTTTTGTATCTTTAGTGGAGACGGGGTTTCACCATGTTGACCAGGTTGGTCTCGATCTCTCGACCTCGTGATCCGCCCGCCTCGGCCTCCCAAAGTGCTGGGATTACAGGCTTGAGCCACCGCGCCCGGCTATGTGAACTTCTTATAGTCTAAGACTGTGCTCTGTTATTTATCTTGTTTTATTAAAGGCTAATTCCCCAGGTCATCACAATCAAAGGACCCAGATTTAGGAAGCTGATTCTTTAGTTGTAGCTCCCACAAATATTGCTCAAAAGCAATGATTCTCCACCTTTTGGTGAGTCAGGTATATTTTTAGAACTTTGATGGAAAAATTGAAACTATTAAAAAAGAAAAGAATACATATACATGAAAACCTACCAAAAAACCCCTCATTCCCTAAAGCATCACCACTGATCACAGACTTAAACTGCAATCTGTGACTTGAGAAGAGCTTTCTTTTACTACGACTTGAACATGCACCCTCACTCTCATGTAAGACTAAACTTACAGGATGAACTTACTAGGGAACAATTGAAAGAGTGACAAAAAGGACTGTTCCAGATTGTTCTAACAATTACAGAGGATGAGTATGTTTGACTCACTATATGAGGCTGAGCAGGGAAGAGCTGGAATTCTTTAAATGACTGATGTACAGGATGCATTCCACATTGAGTAACTCCGAGTAATTAGAATCTCAGGGCTCTCAGACCACTTTCGCAGAAGAATGCATTCTTCACCAAGAGCTAAAATTGAATTGAGATAAGATGTATGGTTTATGGACCTTTAAAGAAAAGCATCCTATAAATATTGATTGATAATGATGATGTTCTAAAATTGCCTTTCTAGGTTCCTATCCCAGGTTATCCCTCAGCTTTAAGCTTAAGAGAAACATTGGCTACTTTATCCTGCAAACATACATGCCTTCCATCCTGATTACCATCCTCTCCTGGGTCTCCTTCTGGATCAATTACGATGCTTCAGCTGCAAGAGTGGCATTAGGTAGGCCGTTTTATTACTGCTTGTGGAGTTTGACTCTGCATATGCATGTCTGTGTTCGCATGCACATCTTTTCCTTATCCTGAAAGCTGTGATGCATGACACAACTGAACCTCTCACACTGCAAGAGTTTAGCTAGAGACTTTGGGTGATCTGATTCAGCATTAAATCAATTAAACACAAAGTAAAACTTTTTCGTTTCAGTATTAGTTAGCTATATAGCTGTTGATAATGAGATTAGTCCCATCAGTTTGATATTTTTATTGAAACATATTTCATGTAGTATTGCATGCGTAATTATTCGATTTGTATCTGTGCTTTTTTACCTAAGAAGAGCTCCCTTCCACCTTTTTTTTTTCTGCATGAAGAACAAGAAGATGTGGTGTGTAGCAAAAGGATAAGCAGAAATAATTCTAAAGTCTTATTCACATTTCAGAGTAGCATGGCTAAGGGAGGAGACAACAAAGTAAGAATATTGGAAACTAATCTGTGACATTTCTCATCTTATGCTTGTTTTTTTTCCTAATGAACACCAGAGGAGAATAAATTATATTTAATGAAGATTTTTGTTGTTAACTTCAGACAAAATAAATTTATGGCCTTTTACACCATCTTATTGTGGATTCTGACTATTCCCTTTAAAATGTTGAATTGTTGATTTTTACCATGAGATCTCAATTCAATCATTACTTTCTTACTGGTTATTCAACAAATAATTGTTAAATACCTAATATACGCTAATTGTACTAAGCACTGGAGATAGAGCCATCTTCTGAAAGTTATACCTAGCAGTAAAAGATATACAATAAATTTAATAACCATATAAATTATATAATATGGTAAATCTATACAAGGATATAAAGCAAGGGGACATGAGTATACTAGGAGTGCAATTTAGAATAATTAGGGCAGACTTCACCCAGGAATTGTCATTGGTACAAAGACGAAGATTAAGAGCAATGTGGATATCTGGGTAATAATATTCCAGATGACTGCAAAGGCCCTGAGTAGGAACAATCCAAGAGTGTCAGCAAGAGGCCAATGAGGCCAATGCCAAGTTAGTTCAAGGATAATGTTAGGGAAAGAGGCCTAAAAGATCACAAAAGGGCTATTACAAAAGAGATGGCAGGCTACAGCAAAGGCTTTGCTTTTATTTTGAATGAAATAACCATTGACTGAGCATAAAAGTGGCATGATATGATTTCTGTTTTAAAGGGCTCACTTTGGCTCCTGGGTTAAGAGTAAATTGTGTGGCTCAAGTATGGAAGGAAGGAGAAGGAATGATCTCTCTTGCTGAGTCAAGCACTTGCGATATATACACTTGCAGTACCATAGACCTCCGCTGTCTGTAGACTAACCACAGTTATAACTTTTACTTAGTTGTGTGATGTCCTTTTCCCCTTCGGCAATGAAAGATTCACAAAGGAAAGGTCCATATCCATATCTTCAGTGTTTTGCATGGGGAATGTTGCTCAGTAAACATTTGCTGAATGAAAGAGTGAATAAAATATGCAAATATCCCATTTTTCCAAAGTTGAAACATGTCATCTATTTTGTATCTATTACAGGAACAATAAATAATCTATTGACTTTTTAGCAGACATTTTAAAAATGTCTTTACATGAGCAATTTATTATTAAGTTCAGAAATACTTTAAGATTTAGATAAATAGTAAAAATCAACACTGTCAGTTTCATTGCACACATGAGGTACAGAATCATCTGTAGTTGAAATGATGAAGAGAAAATTAATACTGGAAAATGACTCAAAATGACAGCTATAAAGAAGGCATGAGAAATGTAGGATACCTATATCTAAAGCATGACCAAGGTTTTATGGGTGTGCTCAGAATCAAATGCTCATATTTATTTTTTTCTGTAGCTGTTTCATGGTGATGTATAAAAACAAAATAAAAATTATGACATTATTACTAGTAAGACAAAATAAATCAGAAAACTATGTCCCCCCAAAATTATAGGAATGACATTTAACTTTTGGGATATGTTATTGGATAGTGTTCAACGACATGGATTTCTGAGTCAGAAAAATTCTCATTTCAGTGGTAACTCTGCAACTTTCCATCTGTGTGATCTTGACCTCTGAGCTTTGTCTATTTTCACATCACTCTTTTGCTACAAAGCTGGACTTTATTATACTCAGGACCATGGACTTTCAGTGCTTTTACCTTCCAATTATAGCTTAGAGGGAAACTACTCCCCACTGTCAGAGATACCAACTCAACAGGATGAACAATTACAGCCTGACCCAGTGTCACATTTTCCATAATGAGTCCTAGAATGCATCCGTGTTATTTACCTTGGCATTATATGCCTCATCCACATATATGAGGGCTGTGATTCCTGCTTCTCTGTTACCCTCCACTTCTTATTCTCAAATGCTTATAATTGTTTATTTATATTGCCTGTATAATGTATTTCTTAATTTCAGTACCCTTGCTGTTATTTTAATTGACTGCCCTTCCATCTCTCAGTTGGATTGCTCTGAAAACCTCTTAACTGGCATTCTTTACTCCTGCCTTGCATGCTTCGAACCCCATCTTCCACACTGCCACCACAGGGATTGTTCTAAATACAAATTGTCTCCTTGCTTGAAGCTGGCCTCTGCTCCACATTACCTCTAATTTTAAGTTCAACCTCCCCATTGGGCTCTCTGTATGGCCCTTAACCTCCACTCTTCTCATGATTCTTCCCATCCTGTCCTGCAATATACGCCCACAACAGTTTTCCTGAGATCATTGTAATAGGCTGTGTACTCTCCCCCAAATCCAATCTTGATATAAAAGCTCTCTCTACCAGCAGTTTCCATAAGTCTAATATGACTTTTGACCCCCAGTTCTGGGTTACCTGGGCGACTACCACTCATTCTTCAGAAATCAGCTCAAAAGTCTCTATTTCCTAATCTCTTTCCTGCCGCATCAGAAAGTTGACCTAGAGTCATCTCCATATTCTCAACTCTCACCTTACATGTCCATCATAGCATCTAATTCACATTAACCCCCCAGTGATATGTAACTATAAATACAAAAATATAATTAAAAGAAGTGTTCAAAATGTTCAGTATTCACTCTGAGTTAATTTGTACCTGTTTTCATACTCTATCATACAGCTGGTGTATAATAATAAGAGCCCAATAAATAGGTACTGGCATATATGCAAATGAACGTAGCTAACCTTTCCACATTTTATGAGAGAAGAAAGGAGATAGGAACATTATTATTCTAACTCTCCAATTTTTTTCAGGAATCACAACTGTCCTCACAATGACCACAATCAACACCCACCTCCGGGAAACTCTTCCTAAAATCCCCTATGTGAAGGCCATTGACATGTACCTGATGGGGTGCTTTGTCTTTGTTTTCATGGCACTTCTGGAATATGCTCTGGTCAACTACATCTTCTTTGGGAGGGGGCCTCAGCGCCAAAAGAAAGCAGCTGAGAAGGCTGCCAGTGCCAACAATGAGAAGATGCGCCTGGATGTCAACAAGGTAAATTCAGAGGGCAAGCCCTCCCTGCTTCTTAAACTTGTGGAAGAATGCTAGCAATACAGGTTGATGACCTTGTTGAACAAATGAGGAAACCAAGCCCAGGGAAGAGAATGGGTAATTTCCCCCAAAACACACAAACAATTAATGACGGAAGCACAATTAGGGACCAAACTCGTGACAAGATCTGGATGCCCCTTTCATTAACAGTAGGATTGCCCAAACATGAGAATACCTTTATGATGTTTTTCCATATATGAGTATAATACCTATAATTCTTTAAGTATTCTTTAAATGTACTCATCTAATTTATTTAAAAAGGAAATTTCATGTCACTTCAGTCAGTATTATTTGCTGGACAATAGCTTTAAATATATATAAATAATAAAATTAAAAAACTATAGTCTTAAGTTCTAATTTACACTAGGTGAAGTCTCTGGCCCTGAAATCTGCATTCTCTTTGACTTAAAAGAAAGATAAGCAAGTATAGAGATGTGTTAAATACCTACCAAGCAACAAACTGATACTTTTTCTTTGAAGCAATTAGAAAAAATAAAAGAAGAGTAGGGGGGAAAGGACAGTGTTCACCTTAAATGTCAATGCCTTGCACGTATACCACTTACCACTGCAGCATTTGACTGTATGAGGCCACCATCTTGCTTAAGTCAGACATGGCCAAAGAATTCCCACACAGCTGTAAACCCTGTTTATTTGTTAAGTCAGTAGTTTTCAACCATGGGTATCAATGGAATGACCTGCACAGATATTTCAAAATTACTAAAGCTTTGGTCCCTTCCCCAGAAATTCTGATTTGATTTTCTTGGAGAAATCATGAGCTTCATAATGTTTTAAAATTCCCCAGGTTACTCTAATCTGGATCTAAGTTTGGGTATTATCACTTTAAGGTTTTTGATGGTAGTCCCAGTAGTGCCAGCTCTCTTTACTGTCAATATTGAACTTCACCTGGCTTCCTGTAATAGCATTTTCTGCACTAACAGAATACTTGTATATTTATTTTCCCAGAGGCCATATTTAGACCTTTAGAAACAGCCAAAGAAAAGTCTTATTTTTATATCTGCCCTAAATACTGTTTATAAAGCAATATGTAATATTGGACCAATAAATAGTTCATCATCATGGGACTAGGAAAACATTAATCCTTCTTAAACCGTCTGGAATTATTAATTATAACAAAAACTGATTATTTATTTGATGTTTTAATATTTGTAACTTCAATTTAATTCCAAGAAAAGCACAGCATAAATAATCTCTGCCATTGAGTTTTATTTGGAGCAAACCATATGGAAGCTTCTGACTCAATAATGTTTTTTGCATATCCATAGGTCTAATATTTGGTTTTAGATTATTCTCTAATCCAAGGCACTGCTTGCTTAGAAGATGATATTTGCAACCATGCAAACCTTAAGTATGGCCCTTGGAAACCAAAAAACCATAAGGGTCTAGGAAACTGTCAATTTCTTTCCCATACCCAATGTTTTATTTATTGGAATCTGCCAATAGATTCCAACCTACCATTATGGTTCTTTCAGGCTGTCAAATGAAAGAGTATTTTATAAACCTATTTTCTGATGTAGGAGTCCTAGTGAAGAAAAGAGAATAAATAAATAACACTATCTCATAGGACTTCAGTTTGAAACGAGTCTAAATCAATCACATAATGCAAGGCTGACTTAATAAGATATCTCATCTCTTTTGACTTTCATCTACCCTACTTTTTATACTAATTTGCGTTTAAATGATAAAGTTAAGACCTAGAGAGAGGAGGTTTTATACAAATTGAACCTGTAGAGCTTCAGATATTACTAAAATGAAATAGAGAAAAGTTCATTAGGAAGTTACCCCATAGTGGTGAAAAGCCTATCCTCTTGGCTAAAAGTAAACCCTGCAATTCAAGTGATGGAATATGACAGAACAAGTATACCAGAGATTATCTATTATTTTTCAATGGTTCTCAAAGCAGGGGCATTTTCTTCTCCCAGAGGACATTAGGCATTGTCTGGAGACATCTTTCATTGTAAAGAACTAGGGGATGAGGTTTACTACTAATATCTAGTGTGTAGAGGCCCAAGTTGCTGCTACACATTCTGCAGTGCACAAGATAGCTTCCCATGGCTTCCTGTTTTCAAACATAAGAAACCGAGGTACTGAAAAATTAATATCCTTGTCATCTAAATATTCTTTAGCAAAGTGGTTTCTCCATTTTCTTTGAGCAGCATGTGTAAGAATCAAAACATCACGAGTCATGATTTAGAACAGTGGTTCTGAACAAATATTTTAGAGTCTTTCAGGTTCAATATTTACCTCCCCATTTAACAACTGTGTGACAGTAGGCAAAAAAATCCAGGCTCTCTGTCCCTTTAGTTTCTCATCTGTAAAACAGGGTTAATTCCTCTCTTATAAGGTTATTTATGAACATAATTGTGATAATGTGGAAAGAGGATAATAGAGTCTTCAGTACATGCAAGCACTCAGGAAGTGATAAATATTAATAAAATATTAAAATATAGTAAATGGTAGGCATCATTACTTTTTTTTTTTTTTTTTTTTGAGACAGAATTTCGCCCTTGTTACCCAGGCTGGAGTGCAATGGCGTGATCTCGGCTCACCGCAACCTCCGCCTCCTGGGTTCAGGCAATTCTCTGCCTCAGCCTCCTGAGTAGCTGGGATTACAGGCACACACCACCATGCCCAGCTAATTTTTTGTATTTTTAGTAGAGACGGGGTTTCACCATGTTGACCAGGATGGTCTCGATCTCTTGACCTCGTCATCTACCCGCCTCGGCCTCCCGGCATCATTACTTTTTAAAATAAAATTTGCAGTCCCCACACTTACTGGTAATGCCTGCATGTGTGTTCTACACAATCTACCAAGTGGAATGCAGTAGCATCCCTAAAGCAGGGTTTTGTTTAGAGAGGAATGTTTTATGTTAGAAGTTTTAAAGTCACATCAAGAAAATCATTTTTCAAAGGGCATTAGCTGTAAAATCTATAGCAAATCAACGACATCAAACTTTCATAATTATTTCTTAGAGCAGAAAACCTACAACCCATTTTTGTTAGATTGAAACAAAACACTGACCATCAAACTTTACAGATTCCCACGGTTTCTTTGTTCACCCAGCATGCAAGGTTAGAGAGGTCCACGTTGCTCCTGATTATATGGTGCTGTCTTTTATGTCAGCATCATGAATAATGCCACTCCATTTCTTATCAAGAACGTCCCTTCTTTTTAACTGTAAATCTATAGTTACTCTTTTTTCAAGATCGAGCACTTATAATCAGCTAAATATTGTTGGCTGCTGTGGGAAAATCAGGAGTGGGATTAAATTTTTCACCTTCCTTTGATGATTTTCTAAAATGGAAGCAGTGTGTCAGATCATCTAAAGTGATTTTGAACTGTGCTCTGTCCTGAGGTCACGGAGGGTTGAAAACGGGAAGCCTGCCCAGTGGGAGCCCAGTGTTGATTCAGCCACATTTTTTTAGCCTTTTTTCTGTATTAGCTTCCCTTAAATTTTTGTTTTAATAAGTGAATTTGCAGCTCTTAAAATAATTCCCATACTGTCATTTAACTGATGTAAAAGCTTATGTTCCTAAAGAAGGTGAAATAGACAAGATCACATAGCAGGTTTTTAAAAGGTTTCATCTGGATTTCTCTATCATTCTCCAGAGTACATACAAGGGTGCTGGCAAAAAGAAAAAAAAACCTGAAAAGCTGATTCCATGTTAGTTTATGAATTCCAACTCAGTTGATTTCACCTGAAAAATTCCATCTAGCTGCACATGAAAGTTAATAAGCAAGTGTCACTTTCACAGTTGTCTTCATGTGACAAGTTAAGTAGTAAAGTACCAAGATTTAAAAAATTAAAACAACATGAGGTCTACTGAATATTTTTCCCAAGTGTCCTTTGGAGTAGCTTAAACACGATCTTTATTCTAATTCTAGGAGAGTCCTTCAAATTAGCCCCTGCATTCTTGTGTGTGTGTGTGTGTGCGTGTGTGTGTGTGTGTGTGTGTGTGTGTGTGTGCCTCCTATTGGAATTTGCTTTTGATTGATTTCTCCCACTGTTCTTGCCCGTAGCTTCAAGTTTCAACTCCCCTTACTCTTCTTTAAAGCTTTATATTGTTTCCTTGTTTATTTTTCTGCCAAATATTAAGAACATGCGTATTTGAGAATCTAGTTATTCTTGCCTTTTTACCACCTTGGTACTTGCACATGTCAAATGCACCTGCAATCACCAATTTTCTAACTAAAGCTGCACCACAGAGATCTCCATTTGAAGGTGTTCTTTATTCTGCATTCATGGGTGCTGACTCTTTGTGTTGTCTTTATTCACTGTGCGTAATCTTTTCTAATGCAGAGCCACTAAGATCTTTTCAATAGATTTATTTCTACAACTTGGGATTTGGTGTTTTTAAAACAAAACATTTTTTAAAAAGACTTATTCAAATTCCCAGTCTCTGTTAGCCTTGATCTGAAGGATTTCTAAAGACCAATAGCATTTATCTATATCCAATTTACTTTAACCATTAGGCCTAATCTAGTAGCATCAGTCGATTTAATTAGTACATTCTCTACTTTGTCTTCCAGATTTTTTATAAAGATATTAAACAAAATGGGACCCAATATCGATCCTTGTGGGACCCTACTGGAAACCTCTCCCCAACTAGACGGACTACCAATTACGATTTCTCTCTGTATACGGTTAGATAGCCAGTTTTTAATCCATTTATTTGTATTTCTGTTGGAGCCAATTTGTTTAGCTGTTCCCTTACAAAAAATGTATGGGGTCTTTGCAAATTACCTATGAACATGTATCCACAGTCGGGGATAAGTTAAAATTTTTTCAGGAGACCTTACTGGGACTTTCCCAGGTTTGTTTTTTCAGTATGGCTTTGGTGAACCTCAGCTTCAGTGTTTCGTTCAGGGATTATTGTTGTCTTAGGGAAAGAAATGGAATGAATCATATTTTGAGAATCCTTTCATTTATACTGAGAGGACAAGAGTGTCATTATTTCTTAGTTTTGTTGTTGTGTTTGGTTTTTTTCAGACTCTGGATTGAATAGGTGGAGAATTAAACATTTCTTTAGTTGGTTGGCTCAGAATTCAGAAATTTGTCTACATTACTAACTTGTGTCTAAGAATGTTATGCTTGCATCAAGTCCTTGTTGATTTCTTGTTATTTATTTTACAAATAGGTATGGTATTGGCAGGCTCATCATTATTACAATGATAAATAAAAGGCAATAATTGAGATTGCTGCTTACCAAAACTCTTGACTTAAATGAACTCTAAAGAAAGGCTGTTTTTGACTCACAGTTTAGTTTCTGAATCCTCATGTGTTTGTGATCTTAATTGGCAAGTTGTCGTTCATATTTCCCTCCAAACTGAAGGACGAAAATGATCATTGTCACCATTCCACCCTATTATCTACTTCTTACTCAACTCCAGTGTTAAGCAAATGATACTGAATATTCGTGAATTTTTTTATGAGGACTTGATGCTAGAAGTGTTTCCATTATTATGTTTTCTAAGTATCAGGCTTTCCCTTAATTCCGTGGCTTTGACTCCAGAGTCCTTAATACATCATTGTTGTTGCCTTTGGGGTAGGGGAGAGCATGGATAAGCTACTGAATTGCTACTTTTTTCTGGTATTTTGTTACTTTTTGACTTCATCACTTGTGCTATGTAGTAACAAAGTCTAGTAAATGGTAACAATTAAATCACAGAAAAGATGTTTGAAATTTTGTTAATCAATATTTTTTGTCCTGATCCTTTAAACATTCTATCACCTGCTATGTCTGTGCTCTCAGGCTATCTCATTTATGTTGTTGCTGCTGTTACCTTTAGTTACTCTTATTGAAATTAAAGTAGACTGACTTGATTGGGCATTATTCTGGGTAGATCGGTAATTATGTAGAAAAAAACATAAATGGAAGTTGCGTTTATGATGAAAATGACTGAAGGAGGTTGTATTTCTCAAAACCAAAATCAAACACACTACATGATTGTTGTAAAGACTGCGTTAAGCCACATGAAAATTCAGGAAGTCCTCAGATGATGAGGATATTTTGAAATTTTCTCTTTGTTGCTTTAAATTGTTCAGTTGATGGCTTTAAACAGTTAATTATCTCTTATCCCATGATTTGAACACTAATCTGTTAAGACCTCTTCCTCTATCTCATAAAGTATCATATTAACAAAAGTGTTCTGTGAAAAATGAATTTTATACATTGAAATATGAATTTTAACGTCTTTTGTTTTTATAGTTTTCTATGTTGGGTATGTCTTTATGCTGTCCTTTCAGTCCTCTTTTAAGTTCACACTTAGAGTATGAAATAAGGTCTAGTATTTGGAAGTTCAAATAACAAGCTTTCTATTAAACTTGTAACCTATAAAAGCATCAAGATACATGTCACAGTTGCAAAGGGTACTGGGAAGATTGGTGGATTTTATAGTTGTATGAACTGGGTTCACATTCAGGCATTGTCATTTATAAGCTGTGTGACATTAGACATGTTTAACCTTTCCAAGCTTTAATTCCTTAACTGAAAATTAAAAATACTAACTTCTGCATTAGAAAATTTTTCTGTAGAAAAATTAGAAAATAATTTCTGTATTTTTCTGCTGAGAAAAATAACTGAGATAATTATATTAAGGGTCTTCTGTAGTACCAGACAATGGACATTCAAATAATAGTTGTAATTATTCTGGAGTTGGTGGTAGGAATTGTGTATCTTTCTCGGCTTTTCTTTATTTAGTTATATAGCTAGTTTTCTGATTATAAAACAAATTCCTAGTCATTCTTAAAGTATACAGAAAAGATAGTTAAAACCAATGGCACATTCCCACACAGATATAATTACTGCAACATTGCATTTTATTCACACTTAATGATGTATTTTAATGTAAAAATCATATTCCACTCTTTTATATACTGTATACAGTTATTTTCCACTTACCTTTTCATGTCTTTAAGTATACAGTATTTCTAATACATACAAGATATGTAATTGAATGGGTGTGCCATAATTTATTTAACATGTATTCAGTGAGCACCTATTGTTAGATGTTTGCATTGTTTCTATTTTCTATTATAAACAACTGTAAAATAAACATCACATTGCTGACAGGTTTATACATCATTATTCCTGATATATTTCTTAAAATGGATTTGCTAGGTTCAAAGTTATATGCCTCTAAAGTGGTGATATATATTGTCACGTTCTTCCCTAGAAAGGTTCTCTGGTGGTTTACATACCTAATAGCCATCTGAGAGTGTGGCAGTACACACACATACATACAAACACATACACAGTGTGTATGCACACAATTACCTTGCACCACACAAATGAGGAAGAAACAGAAAACATATTTAACTTGGTCCAATTGTGATAAGTGCTAGAGAAGAGGAGAGAGAAAATCCAAAATCCCATGTGTAGTCTCTATTCTCTCTTTCCAAAAGCCATCAATAATAAAATGGCAATAGAAAAACAAAATAAAAACTGTCAACATTCAGCTCAAACTGAGACTCTGCAAAGATTCAGAGATGCATAACTCGGTCCAGTAATTAGTGCGAGTAGTATCAGAAGGAATCTACCCAAGTTATAACTGAACATATGAGAAAACCCAGAAGCAATGTCTCCATCAAGATGAAGCATCTAAACAAACAAACAGCGTGACAATTGTGCGAGAAAACTATTACATGGGGAAGGCAAGGAAAAGACCTCAACATGCAAAAGACAAAAAACGACCCTTATATTTAAAAAAGTATGTTTTGGCCAGGCACTGTGGCTCATGCCTGTAGTCCCAGCTATTACGGAGGCTGAGGCAGGAGAATGCTTGAACCCAGGGGACGGAGGTTGCAGTGAGGCAAGATCGTGTCACTGCACTCCAGCCTGAATGACAGAGCAAGATACTGTCTCAAAAAAAAAAGTATATTTGAAGATATTAAAAAATTATAAAAATGTATTTACAAAGTATGTTTATATTTTAAAAGTATATGTAAAAAGTATAAAGCCACTGCACTCCAGCCTGGATGACAGAGCAGGAATCCATCTCAAAAAAAAAAAAAAAAGTACATTTCAAAATATTTAAAAAGTGTAAAAAAGTATTCACAAAGTGTGTCTATATTTAGAAAGTATATTTCAAGATAAATTAAAATTTCCTGTAGCAAAGTATTTTCTCACCAAAATTGACAGAATATGTGAAACCAAAGATCAAGAATGAGATGATGAACAAGAAGAGATTAAAAGAGGAAAAATGAAGTCAAAGCAATACTTATAGAAACTAATAAATCAATCTAAAACAGTAAGAAAGATAATTAATCAATTTGGCCAAAAGAATCAAGGCAGTAACACAGAGTTCAAGCTGTAGTAAATCATGCCAAATGCAGAGGAAAACATTGTATAGATTAAAATCTCTTGGAGTAAGCATAATAAATATACAGAACAGGTACTGTGGATTAATCATGCAGAACCTTAATGTTAGTGAAGTAAAGAATGGAAAAAATGGAATAGAAAAAGATATTTAAGTCTAATGTCAGAATCTAATTATTAAAATGTTGATAATAATAAATACTTCTTTACTGGCACAGTGGTTCACACCTGTAATCCCAGCACTTTGGGAGGCTGAGGCAGGCAGATAACTTGATAAAGGAGTTCAAGACCAGCCGGGGCAACACGGTAAAATTCCCCTCTAGAAAAAGTACAAAAATTATCTGGGCATGGTGCCACACGCCTGTAGTCCCAGCTGCAAGGGAGGCAGAGGCAGGAGAATTGTTTGAGCTTCGAAGGTGGAGATTGCAGTGAGCTAAGACTGCACCATTGCTCTCCAGCCTGGGTGAAAGAGGCAGACTCTATATCAAGATAATAATAACAACAATAATAAACATTTCTTGAATATCTACTATGTTCTTAGACAATTTACATATATTATGTCAGTCTTTATTATTACCCCATGTTGTTATCATTGGAATCTTATGAGTGGTGAGCTAAGATGTGGAGAACATAATTAACTTGCTTAATGTTAGATAGCTAAGCAGTGGTCGAACACAAAATATGACTACAGAAACTACACACTTAACTACTATGCTGTACATTCTGCATTTGTACGTATCTGCAATGAAATTAATTAATCCCACTAATGACCAGGTTGTTCCCTGGAAAAGTTCTGCTGTACCTACTAGCACCCTTTAAAATTAATGAATAATGGCACTAATTAGTTTATTTACAGGTATATATAACAAGTTCAAAAGGATGTCCTGGATTCCAAGATTTAAAATTATACAATATATTTAACTACTTATATTCCTCTGAAATTACTAAACTTTTAGTAAGAAAAAGTGAATGGCCTGCAAGAAAGAAAAACAAAGTAGTTTCAATATGATCCACAGCAATATTAAATATTGTAAGACCATGAAAAATTTCTGACAAGTTCCTGAGGGGGAGAAAGTGTAACCCAAGATATTACTATTGATGCATAATGACAAATGGAAGATACTTTATCCTCAACATGCAAGTTATTAAGGAATAGCATCCATGAGTCTTTATTTGTGGGAAATAATATTGTAATACAGTAATCTAGCCTCCAGGAAAAGGTGTCGAAATTAGGAACTTTAGAACAGTGAAGACCGGCTGGCATGTAGAACTAAAGGAAGCATGTAGAACTAAAGCTATACATGTCCAGGAGTTAAGGTTTCCAAATAAAACAGAATTGAAATATTTTTAAAAGCTAGATACTAAATATGTGTGAAAATAGTGAAACAGGAAATCAAAATTATGGATGTGTATTTTTGAGGAGAGAGGAGATGTTTGTTTGCTAATTTATAACAAGAACTTTGTATTTACTTTTTTTATTTTTAGAGTTTATAAATCCAGAATTTGAAGATTAATAAAATTAGCATAGATTACATAGATCACCATTATGACAGTGTTTCTCAAGGGATCTATCATAGATTGCCAACAGGAGAGTCACTTGGGATGTTGGCCTAAAAGTAAAGATTCTTTCTAAGACGTTATACATCAAAATGTTTAGTGGGAAAAACTGAGTAATCTACATCTTTTTATGCTCCAGGGTTTTGTAGTATACACTAGAGCATGACAGTCTGAGGACAATTACAGTAGGAGATATAAAAGCTGATAATAAATTTTGCAAAACCCTTTCATAGCCTGAAGGAAATAAAGAAAGATACAGATTATATAGCTAAATCTTGATGTCAGAAATAGCAATAAGGATGACTGGAAAGCTAATTTAGAGCATCAATTCAGATGACAAAATTAAGACCAAGCTTCTCTGTGTAGAGCATATATCAACTCATCTATGGAAAGAATAAGAATCTCAGATTGAATATAGCAACCAACCCAACAAAATGCTTTTTATTACAGATATTTCTAAAAGAAAGGTATTAGAAAATGTTCTAAATAAAATCATGGGAAAAAACAAATGAGACAATTACAAATTTGAAGAAAGCTGAAAATTGATCGTTATTACTATATACAGATGAATTTAAGATAAAAATATCACAACCAAGAGATAGTTTTATAATTATAACAATTACTATCCCAAATAAAGATATAATCGTTATAAATCATATAACTCAAACGAAAATAGCATTCAAATAAATTGAAGTGATAGGAAACCAAAAGAGGAAATGGCAGAAATGTTAAGTGTTATAAATCTAAAGTTTACTATTTGTATAAACGCTTTTACATACAATTCGGATGCCAAAGATACAATAAAAATTAAATTGAAGAACACTTAGAAAATAATATTAATTTTAAGTACTATAATTAATCCTCGGTAGTGTGGTTAAAATAATTAACAATGAGAGGGCTATAGCTTAAAACATTTTTCTAGCAAGTAATTTTTAAAAATGAACTAAACATACAATTTAACAAGTTACAAAAAGTTGAGCAACAAAATACCTAAATAAAGCAGAAGGAATAACCAAGATCAATTATAAATTAACAAATTATAAAATCAAAGTAAAATAACCCACAAGTAAAATAAAGACATAATTGATCAAGGAAAAGGCTACTAAAGAAGCAAAGAGGAAGACAATAAGAATATACCAAAGCAGTAATTTTTAAAAATATAATAATTAAACATTAAGGGGAAATTAAAAGATAACTATGCAAAGATCTTGGAAAATGTGAATATATAATTAATGACATCCTTAGAATATGAGTTAGAATAAATTAGCCTAAGTGAAATAGAAAAGAAAAACGGACCAATTAACCAAAGATGAACTTAACAAAATTGACAGAAAAATATAATTCCCACTGCAAAAGAGCATCTGGCCCAGAAGGTATAAACACTAAATTCTATCAAACACAAAAATTCAAATACCTCCAATGGTATTTAAACTCCTGTACCTAATAGCAAAGAGAAGGAAAAACTTCCAAATGATTTAGATAGTCACATAACATAAATAAGGTACCAAAACTATATTCCAAAACCAAAAATATGTGAGGGAAACAATGGACTCATTTCACTAGTGAACATTAGTGGGGAAATTTTTTTTTGAAATTAATCTGTCAGCTGAGATCCAGAAAATACAGAAAGCAAACTACAACATAACCATAGAGTGCTGTTTCAAATTATAAGGGTAATATTTTCCATATAGATAACTTGAAAGGGTGAAAAACTTTATATGTATATTTCATGTATTTTTTTCTTCATATACATAAGTAAAAAAAGTTTCAAATATGTAACAAAGATGTATTTTCTATAAAAGCTTAAAACTGTACACCCTTTTCATAGATACCAAAAAGGACATTAACAAAAATTTATTATTCATTCTTGGTTATAAATTTAAAATCTTTTAGGAAATTAGAAAGTGAAGAATGCTTCCTTGCCTGGGTCTCTCTCATTGTTTCTCTTTATCTACATGTCTTAGGAAAAAATGACTCTTGCCTCTTGGCTTAGGATGAAACAGTATAGGCTAAAACAAGAAATGGACGCCCATCATCACCACTATTGTTTAACTTTTAAAAAACTAGCCAATAAAATTACATTAGGGAAAGTAAGGAATATTGGAAAGGGACAAAAAGTAATTTTACTCTTAAACAACAACAACAATTTATTAAAACAAAATCTAAGGAAATTAACTGGGAAAGACTGAGAAACAATATGAGAAGTTAAGGGAGTTCCCACAGCTTTTTTCCTATATAGAGAATATATAAACAATAAAAAAAAATATAATGGAAGGGAAGAAAAGAGCCCCTTTCCTAGTAATAATATTTTAATGAAAGAAACTGTGTTTAAAAAAACACATTTTTTTAAAGGTAAGATTTATAAGAGATCAGTTTTTTCTAAAGTATTCTATGAGCTTAGTTTAATTTCACTGGAAACCAATGGGTTTTATTTTTTATTTTATTTCTTTGGTGGTTTATTTTAGAAATTTGACCCAATCACGCTAAAGTTTATTCAAAAGAAAAGTATGTATGTGAAGAATCCAGAGAGTGAAAAGTATGAGAAGAGAATTTTTGTACTAAGTTTAAGTGACTGATAAAACCACAGCAGTGAATGAGGTATAGCCCTGACCCAGTCTTCTCTACGTATAGGAAACAGAAATTAACTTAGATGCATAATAAATTAAAGTTTGTTATAAAAGTATAATTTAATATCATTGGAAATCTGTGAATGATCAATAAACAATGAGCAACCATTTGGGAGTATTTAAATATAATACCATATATTTAACCTACCCCTTTCTCCAAATTAAATTTTAGTCAAAGATTGAAATATTTTTCTAAAAAACAAAGAAATAAAATAGGAAAAAATACATAAAAGGCAAAAAATCATGAGTAAATGTTTTAATAAACATGAATTAGATAAAACATGACAAAAAATTGAGACTGTAAAAGAACCATAGTATTCTTAACCTTGTAAAAGTATTTAATATCTGTATACATTTTCTCTCTCTTACCATTCTTATCATGTAAATCTTTTCCTTTTACAATGACCATATATTTTTCTCCTAATTACATTTTTAAAGCACATAGTTATTTTCATTTATATAACAGTTAAAAATATAAGAAAGTAAAAACTCTGTGAATCCCACTTTTCCTGAGAAAAAAGCACCAGCAGTATTTTGCAACAGGTTTTCATATATATATATCATATATATATATATATATATATATATATATATATATATGTTATATATATTCAAATATATATTTTTTTTAAAATATATATATTCAAAATATATATATATTTTCAAAATATATATATTCAAAATATATATTTTTTGAATCTGTAAGATCCTCTTTCTCACTTTTCCTTCAGCAGCACTGATTATTGATTCCTCTTTGCAGTTTATAATGGGTATAGTCATGTTATTTTAATTTGTATTTCTTATATTTTTAAAAATATTGAGCATTTTTTTCATACATTCATGTGCAGTTCGAATTGGCTTTCCTGTGAATTGCCTATTCTTAATCTTAATCATTTTTATTAAGGGCTTTTTTTGTTTTCAGTTTCAAGTGTTCTAGGCATAATAAAATATTAACGATGTATTAATATGTGTATTTCAGATATTTTCCCCCAAGCTCTCATTCATCCTATCACAACTTTTTAATTTTTAAATTGTCCATTTACTTATTCTGTTATAATCTGTAAGTTTTCTAGAATGCTAGGTTAAGCATATGATCTTCTAAATTTTTCTGAGACTTTTAAAATAATCAGTTTATTGTTTCCTGTTTTGCATTTAGTGCATCTTGAATGATGCGTTATTGTTAGTGCAAGAATGATGAACTTTACATTCTTCCAGAAGCAAAACGGGTAACTCAAGCATCATTTACTGATTTTTGAATCTTTTCCCCAGGGGTTAGGTTTGGAGAGTGGGATGGGATGGTAGCAACACTTCTGTTTTCTCTTTATATCTTTCTACAGTGTTTCTTTTTGTTTTTGTTTCATTTGTATAAATGTATGGGGTACAGATGCAATTTTGTTACATGCATAAATTAATAATAATCAAGCCAGAGCTTTGGGGGTATCCATCACCCAAATAACAGACACTGTACCTATTAAGTAATTGTTACAACTAGCATATAACAGCTTAAAATACAAAAGTGAATGAGTGTGTGTGTGTGTGTGTGTGTGTGTGTTTGCGTGTTTGCATATTCTTGCCTTACTTGCCAGTATGATCTTTTTTCTATCTCTCTCTCTCTCTAACACACACACACACACACACACACACACACACACAGACTCACCTACCACATACATACAAACCATACACAAATAAAATTTCTACTTTTTCCAATTTGTATAGCCTTTAACCAGAATAACACAAGAAACCCCATATAAATAGTACATTACACATTTCTAATGATTTCTAATGATTATTGCTGTCAAGTAAGAACTCACACTTTTAATTCCAGCACTTTGGGAGGCCAAGGCAGGTGGATCACCTGAAGTTAGGAGTTCAAGACAAACCTGGACAACATGGTGAAACTCTAAGACTGATTTTCTTTAGAAGAAAGAAAACCCATCCTTGGGTTTCTTCCAGGGATGAGAATCACAATCAATGAGTTAAATTTTGTAAATTTACTCTAAAAATTTAATGCTACTAAAAATACAAAGATTAGTCAGGTGTGGTGACAGGCACCTGTAATCCCAGTGACTCAGGAGGCTGAGGCAGGAGAATCATTTGAACAAGGCAGGTGGAGGTGGTTTGCAGTGAGCCAAGATTGCACCACTGCACTCCAGCCTAGACGACAGAGTATTCTCAAGATACTCTATGAGAAAGAAAGAAAGCAAGAAAGCAAAAAGGCAAGGAAGAGAAAAAGAGGAAAGAATAGAAGGAGGAAGGAAGGAAAGTAAAAATAAACAAAAAGAAAGCATAGTTAAGCCTGAATAGTAACTTCCCTACCCTGGGTGTAGGCAAACCCATGCTGACCGCCTTTCTTCCCAAGGTTGTCACCAGAGAGTCAAAATTCTGTGACACATTTAGACAAATACACTTCTAATATTTTTTTACCATCTTGGATGTAGCTATAGCAACGCTGCTCAGGGCTCTACAGAAATGGATCCTCACAAAGACAAATTAATTATCTGCCTCAGTATAGCAGACTGAGGCTTGGGAATCTTAAGTTTCAGGTCTCAACTCTGAGGAGCCATATATGTGATATTGGAATGTCAACCACTCTCAAAAAATAAGGATGTGATCCCCAAGATCTCATCCAGTACCCTCAAAACTACATAACTCTAAAATACTCATTGTTTCCTTGCCTGAATTTCATCAGTCTCATTACCTCCTTTCAATTAAACCTACTTTCATTTATTTCTACTACAAATGAGTGCTAATTAATTTGCAATTTATATACACTTACACAGAGTATATATCTTACCGTTACTTAAAACGTATCTTCTTTAACGAGTTTCCTTTTGGAAATATGAAAAATGTGTATAGAGAGAAAATTATAAAATAATTCCTTGTGTTAGCAACAATTTAGAGTACTTTGGACCTGAGTTCTCTCCTAAAAATGACTCATCTATAAAGATTTGTTGCATATTTCAAAGTAGCAAGAAGACCTAAAATATTCTCAACTCAAAAAATCATGAGGTAGTTGATATGCTAAATTATCTGATTTGATAATTACAAATTGTATGTATCAAAATATATGTACACTATAAATATGTACAATTATATATCTATAACAAATAATTTTTAGAAATCAATAAAAAGATGTTTCTTACACTTATAACAAATATAAGTGTATATAACAGTATTATAAGTGTATGTTTCTTATACTTATAACAAATAATAAATCAATTTAAAAATATACTTCTTACATTGGATAAATTAGAATGCAAATTATATAGTTTATAAGTTGTAAAGTAAGTAATAAGTAACCAAGCAGTCAGGTACATTAGATTATAATAATAACGCGTCCTGGTATAGGTTTTATTTATCTCAATAATCACTAGATATACAGAAGGTAGATATAATCCCCATTTTATAGATGAGAAAATGAAAACAGATGCCTAGGAAGTAATTGATGAAACAGGCTCCCAGGACTAAAGCCCTTGAATCTTCCTGCCATGTCTTTTGTTATGCAGTCAGTTTCTCTCTAAGTCCCTCCCTATTCAGTGAACCTGGACATCTCCTGCCCTGCAAAGAGGAAAAGACTTAACTATGACTCATTTTCTCTCAGTTGGGTTTCTTCCAAGAATGAGAATCACAGTCAATGAGTTAACTTTTGTAAACATATTTATTCTTTCAGAATACCTAGCTCAGCACCAAACCAAATGTAATAAATCACAAAAAAATTTACATGTAACACCGTGTGGGTTTTTCAAAGCATGCAGTAATATTTTGCCTATATTTATGCTCAATTTCTATTCTAGAATTTGAAACACAACACCACCAACATACTTCTACCATGTTACTAGATCACTATCAGAAACCAAACCCACCTCTAGCAGATATTAACATAGCCTTTAAGGAAAAATGTGCAATAATTTCAATCTTAAGACAATGATTAACGTTTTTAAGCCCCCAAAGTTAGTATGAGGATTACATATATTATTAACATTTAATGTATTTCCTTCTTTCCTTTTTGTCTGTCAATATATTGATAGCAGATCCTAGGAAATTTGGTGGCAATTCTGGTATCATGAAAGCAGTTTTTACTGAGAAATTCCTGGAAAAATTGTGAACTATTTATTCAAAGAAAAGGAAGGAAGGAGCAAGGAAAAGAACAAAGGGAGAAAGGAAGGGAAAAGGGAGGGAAAGGGAACAGAGACAGAGAGAGAAACTGTTTTCCATGGACAGCTTTGGGAATCAAGGGCTGGTATTGTTACTACTTTATTATTAATAATCAATTATTTTGTCAAAACAAAACAAGTACAATACCTCCAACATGTCTTGTGCTCCTACAGAAATTAGGAATTTTTTATGGCCTCTGCTGAGAAGAGGTTTGCAAGATTACTTGATGCTTGTTTAGTTTTGGCAAAGGGCACCTAGGGAGACATAACAAAAATGAACCTGACATAATCCTGAAATCTCCCTCAGCAATAAACAAGCTGTCTCTTTGCCTCTCAACACTTCTGCTAGCTTCCACTGCAGAAAATTTCTGGAAGTTGGACCAGTATCAAGGACACTAAAGTGGGCACCCTACCCAGAGTCAGAGGGTACCCACTGTGGCTTCCTAAAGAGGGTTCAGGTTAAGCATCTATGAGTCATGAGAGGGCAAGCCTGCTAACCCCAGCTGCCACCTGGAAAGTACACTGTAATAGTAAGTCCTCACATGTGATGGAGGATTTCAGATTTCCTTAGCCCGTGACCCAGGATTGTTTAGTTCAGTCGTTTAGTGGGGAATTTTGGTCTCTGAAGCCACAGACATAGGCTGCATTCCCCTCTGAGCCACTCAGTTGCACGTTGCTCCCCTGATGTAGCCAGCTGCAGTATAACACAAAACTTTTCTCACAAAGGGCACAAATTTGGGAGGCACGTCACACAAATGTGTTGATCATTCAGCAGATATTTATTAAATTACTGCTCCTGGAGACTAGGCCAACAGTTAAAAACATGGGCAGTCCTAAACATAATCAAACCTACTTGATTATGGATTGGAGACAGCCCAGAATCCAAGCCCCAAGACTGTCACTTAATCCCTGTGTGAGGATAGGAAAGCATTCAGGGCTCCAGTTCCCTCATTTGTAAAATGGGGCTTACAGTTTCACCTGGGAAGTATGTTTTAAGGATTACATGAAAAAGCACAGGGGAAATGCTTGGAACAGCAGCTGGCATTTGGGAAGTGGTAACTTTTAAGTTGGTATCTACCAGGAAGGTGATCACAAGGGCAGAACTCTGACCGTTTTCCCATGTCCTGAGATTTGTTTCTAAATTCAGTAGCATTGTCTTTCTCAGTCTAACAGCACAGTCAGTCCGCTGTCTCTGTGGTGGTGTTTTCTGAATTGGTAATCAGAATGAATAGTCTATGGTAAGATAGTACATCCTACTGAGTTTCAGAGGATGGAGGTGTTTTCTTCAGATGCACGTTGAGGAAAAGATTCACACTGTAAAAGGTGCATTCCATCTCAAAAAAAGCATAGTGGGGAGGGGCACAAAGAGTTGTTCAGTCCAACCAGAATGTGTGTAATTTAATTAGAGTAATTTAATCCTGGAAAGTGGCTTAAAGGGTACTGTCATTTTATAGATGAAAAGATTAATACCCAGAGGAGAGAGTTACTAGTCTAAGGTCACACAGCAGTTACATAACAAACACTAGACTCTATTCCAGGTCTCCAATATAACTGCCCATTCTGCAGCACTGTTTTTCATTCCTTGACTTGACAGGAGATAACAGTTTGACCTGCATCATTCCTCAGTCCCTGGCATTATTCCAACAAAGCTGATCTGAGAAATGCTAGCACACAGGAAACCATTCCAGCACAGTACAAAAGGTTCTATCCCTTCTCCTACCCACAGTGTAAAATTGAGCAAGCTCATTCTACTATCTGGGCTGCTAATGATATCTTTCAGAAGCTAGCATTTACCAAGAACTTATATAAAGCCAAGAGCTGGCCAGGTGCTCTAGTTATCTCTTACCATCCACTGTCCCATAACAGCACTTTATAGAGAGGGTCATCCTGAGATTGTAACATCAGAATCAACCGCCCTAAGAATGTAAAAAGTCCCTCAGCCCTGGATTTGCTCAATCAGAATTTCTGATTGCCTAATAATATAAATTTCAGCCCATTTCCAAAATGACTCTGATGCTCACAAAACTTTACAGCTTGCTGGTTCACTAGGTGATACAGTCTTAATTTTACTGATGTCCTCTAATTTTACTGACATGAAAAAGCTGAGGCCCAGGGAGAAGTAACATATTCAGTCACACAGCTAGTTAGTGGCAAGCCTGGGATTTCAACCCAGGTTTTTTGTTTTGTCGTTTGTTTTGTTGTGAGAGTTTTCAATATTTGACCCAGAGTCTAGCTGAGATTTTATTTTTTGGCAAAGCATCAGATTATCAGCTGGGCTTGATGTTCCTTCTTATCTTCCTAAATTTATAATTTTCTTCATTTCCCAACTCAACTTGCAGCTTGTTTTATAAAGTTAGCAACTTTCACTGCCTACCATCATCTTCAGATCTCAGAGCCAAGGGTAATTTGGTGTTAGAATGGAAAGGGAGCGGTTTTTGACAATGCTGTGTCAAATTAACAGCAATTCTAACAAGAGAGATGAGGAGTGAGAGTGGATGGCACATTTGACAAATGCTCACTGGGGTAATTCACCATGTAATTGGTCAAACACTCAGAAGCCATCAGACTGCAGTTGCACAAGGGATCTCTAGCTGAAGTGAATTCATAGTTCCCCGTACATCTTAGACTCCCTCTGAGGGTTTAGTCAGCACCTTAGTTGAGATTGATTCAGCATTCTGAAAGGGGAGTGCATGTACATGCGTGCACACACACACACACACACACACACACACAGCCATTAATGATTAACTCTTCTGGCTTTTACCAAATAGATGAAGACAATTTGGCAGACCTGGAGAGCTCTCTGAGATTCTTGGAAAATTCCTCCCCACAACACCTGTTTTATAAATCCTACAGTCATTGACTTTTACAACTTTAAGGGATCTAAGATATTTTCTAGCCCAGTGCTTGTTCAGTTCATTTTTAACATGCATAAAAGCAACCTCCCTAGGATCTTATGAATGTACAGATTCTTACTCAGTAGGTCTAGGGAAAGGCTTGAGATTCTGCATTTTTAACGAACTTCCCAGAGATGCCCAAGTGGCTGATCTGTGGACTAAACTAAATAGCAAAGACCCATCCCAGGAAGCATAAATGAGTTATACCTTAAGTACCAACTCAGAATGACTCTTGGTTGCTGCCTTGAGAACTGCACTTAGGAATCTGTAGTTGAATCCGAGAGCAGCTTGTCAATTAGCAGTGCCTACCTAGGTTTAAGAATAGGAAACCTACCTGAAGATATTCTTTCACTTTTACATTCAGAAACCAAGACTCAGAAATCTCAGTGACTTGCTCAGGGTCACATAAGCAAGTTAGTGGTAGAACTAGGACTAAATAATGCTGGAATATAAATCTAGAGTTCTCTTTCTGAGTTGCATATTTGAATCACAGATTGCATATGAAGCTGTTTTAAAATATCTTTCTTCAGTTCTATAATTGGCAGCCATAGAATCCCATTTGGATTCAAGAAACCAGGGTTACTCAGCCTAGCTCAGTCTCTGAAAAGCTCTGCAACTTGGTGGAAAAAATTTCACTGGACCTTTAGTTTTATTATCCATGAGAATGAGGAAGTCCATGCCTGGTATGTCAAATTTATTCTAGTGGTGTAGATGGCAAGGAGATCAAAGAAATGAGAAAACATAAGGTACTTACATGGAGGGCAGTTTTGTTTAAAATGCTATAGGATAACATTAAGCTTTCTTTGAAGATTATTATTTTTTGAAAAAGATATAAAAATATATATGTGTGCATGTACACACACATGTATATGTACACAAAAGAAACTTTGCCATCCTCCTAGGTTGAATTTTAACTGAAATGATTGCAATTTTGCATTTGTGATAATGCAAATAAGGTTCCTTTGATTTTCCACTCACCTTTAATGTGTCTGGCTTATGAAAAGCTTGCATAGGCATGGGAAGAAAAAGAGAGAGAAAAATGAGCAAGCCAGCCAGAAATGTTAGTTATTTCTTGTTCTGAGACAAGGTGGCTTCCAGTAGCAATAAGGCTTCATGTTTCTCCATTCATGTCCAAGTGATATGGAGATTTATTTTTATACAAAGCCTCCAAGAAAACTTTCCTTTCATTTCTCTAATTTTTAATATTTATTATAAGTTCAGGTGTACATGTGCAGGTTTATTAAATGGGTAAACTTTTGTCATGGGGGTTTGTTGTACAGATTATTTTATCACCCAGGTACTAAGCCTAGTACCCATTAGTTATTTTTCCTGATCCTCTCCCTCCACCCACCCTGCATTCTCTAGAAGGCCCTAGAGTATGTTGTTCCCCTCAATGTGTCCATGTGTTCTCATCATTTAGCTCCCACTTATAAATGAGAACATACAGCATTTAGTTTTCTCTTACTGCATTAGTTTGCTAAGGATAATGGCCTCTAGCTCCATCCATGTCCCTGCAAAGTATATAATCTTGCTCTTTTTTATGGTTGCATAGTATTCCAGAGTATATATATTGGACCACATTTTTTTTAATTTAGTCTATCATTGATGGGCATTTAGGGTGATTTTATATCTTTGCTACTGTAAATAGTGTTGCAATGAACACACATGTACATGTGTCTTTATAATAGAAAAAGTTATATTCCTTTGGGTATATACCCAGTAATAGGACTGCTGGGTCAAGTGATATTTCTGTCTTTAGGTCTTTGAGGAATCACCACACTGTCTTATGGTTGAACTAATTATTGGCCATATGCATGTCTTCTTTCGGAAAGTGTCTGTTCATGTACTTTGCCCATTTTTAATAGACTTGTTTGTTTTGTAAATTTGCTTAAGTTCCTCACAGATGATGGATATTAAACCCTTACTAGATGCATTGCAAAAATGTTCTCTCATTCTGTAGGTTGTTGACTCTGTTGATAGTTTTGTTTGCTGTGCAGGAGCTCTTTAGTTTAATTACACCTCATTTGTTAACTTTTGCTATTGTTACTGCTTTTGGTTTCTTTCTCATGAAATCTTTGCCTGTGCCTATGTCTTGAATTGTACTGCCTATGTTGCTTTCCAGGTTTTTATCATTTTATGTTTTACATTTAAGCATTTAATCCGTCTTGAGTTAATTTTTGTGTATAGTATAAGGAAGGAGTTTGGTTTCAATCATCTGCATATGGCTAGCCAGTTATTCTAGCACCATTTATTGAATAGAATTCCTTTCCCCATTGCTCGTTTTTGTCAGGTTTGTAGAATATCAGATAGTTGTAGGTGTGTGGCCTTATTTCTGGGTCCTCTATTCTGCTCCATTGATATATGTGTCTGTTCTTGTACCAGTACCATGCTCTATTAGTTACTGTAGCCCTATAGCATATTTGAAGTCGGATAGAATGATGCCTCCAGCTTTGTTCTTTTTGCTTAGGGTTGCCTTGGCTATTGGGCTCTTCTTTGGTTCTATATAAATTTGGTTCTATATGAATAGTTTTTTTTCTAGTTGTGTGAAGAATATCCATGGTAGTTTAATATGCATAGCATTGACTGTATAAGTTGCTTATGGGCAGTATGGCCATTTTAATGATATTGATCCTTCCTATCCATTAGCATGGAATGTTTTTCTCTTTTCATTTCATTGGCTCAATTGATATAGTCCTTCCATTTCTGAACCAATCTCTGGCAAGGGAAGGGAGGTACCTAGACTAGCTTAAAACAATCAGACCTACACCTAAACAGGGGGTCAGTCTCAACTATTGTTGCAGTGGATGGTATTGATTAAAGTACAACATCCACTGTGAGAGGCTAGAGAGAAAATATAAAGAATTAGTCTTACCTGCCTATAAAAATCAATGAATTTATATATTCTGTCTTTGAGGTAGGGAAGCTTAAAGTATCAATAGCAATGGTTAACTTTTGTTATACATATAACAAAACATCTAACACTTACTCTCATGTATGTCAGACGTGAAGGTAGGCTCCTTAACTATCTTATCTCACCAAAAAGAATGTGAATTTTTTTCTCAGTCTTAAAACATCCCTGCAAATAACATTGCTCATTTTAAGATTAGGTCTTAGAACTTCATTTGGGAAATGATGAAACTAAGACTCAACTAAGCAATGGAACATGCTGAAGGTCACATAGCTAATCAGAAAGGAGCTAGCATTCAAGGCTGATTCCAATCTTCATATCTTCAAGACGTAAGAAACTGTATAAATGGTCTTATCTCATATAAAATGTGATTATATTATAATTATCATCATAACAAAACTACTTTATAAATGTATTTAATTTGGAGGAAAAAAGACTTATTTCTCATAAGTAAGTGAAGCCTGAAATAAGCCTGAAAGCTTAGTTCTGCTGATGACCACAAGCACTCCTTTCCCAAACTCTGACTGACCCTGTTGGCAGATAACAAAATGTAATATTTTGGTTTATCTTTTGCCTATGTCCACTATAAGGATAAAAAATCAAACAAGGTCTCCAAATTAAAGATCATAAAGAAACATCATTATTCAATCTCTTTCCTTGGGCCTGTGAATAATAAGGTCTCAACTTTAGATAATTTCTTGACACCAAAACTAGACAATTACACAACCACATGCCTGAAGGAGCTTCCTGCCAGAGGGCTGTAACAAAGAGAAGCACGTCTGTATTGATGAATTTGTTTTGTAAAGAGAAGTTGAGCAGCTGCTGTGTCACCCTCTGTCACCACATCCATAGCTGTTTGAGTAAAGAACTAGTTTACCATTCCAAACCTCTCCTGATTATGACATAACACAAGTACAATTCCTCCCCGCCTTCCTTCTATAATAATAAAAGTTACTGTTCCTTGAGTTTATCAGATGCATCACTTTATGTGAGTTATCCCCTTTAACCCTCACAATAGTCTAATAAAACGGATACTACTTTATCTGTTTGTACAATTGAGGAAACTGAAGCTTGGAAAGGTTAAATATCTCACCCAAGTTCACAGCTTTGTCACCTTGACTTTCACCCAGTCAGCCTTTAGCCTGAGCAGCCCAGCGTCAGTGCTCATATTCTTAAATATGATACTACTGCTTCAGCAAAAAGAATGTGAATTTTTACAGGGTCATTGTAAGAGTTTGTGCAGTCCAGACGAAAGACTATTCTAACAATGGACCCTCTCATTTCAGTAGCTCTTCCTAAAATGTATAGTCAGAAAGTTGTAAAGTTAGCAGAATGTGTCCAGGGGAAAAAGATAAGATGCCTTGAATTGTGCAGATGTGAACATAAGGGCTTCCTCTAACTTCCCCTTCTGTGCATAGGCCCCACAGCTCTGTGTTCCCTCTGACCCTACCCCTATGAAGGCCCAAGGTCACCTTTATCCTCCACCTTTCTGTGCTCAGGCCAGGATCTCTGTCTGTTTTGTCCACTGCTTCTGTCCTCTGTGCTTGTCACTGTTCCTACAGCTGCATAGTGGATGTTTATTTCCTAAATGTCTTTACCTCAAAACAATAGGAAATTTCATTCTTTTAAGAGGACATATAAAGTCCAAGGAAGCAGTGTAGCATCAGTCTTAAAGGTGAGTTCTCAAAATCACTAAGTACAAATCTTAGATGTCCACTCCTTGTGCTACTTTTGGCAAGTAATTTAATCTTTCAGAATCTGTTTGTTCATTGATACTGAGAGTTAGTTTGTGTACCTACTGCAAAAGATTGTGATGAGGAATATAGGCACATGTAGAGTGCTTTTAACAGGTGCCTGGAATACAGTGCATGGCCACTAAATATTGGCCAATGGTATTATTACCTTTTATTTCAGCAGATGTTTATTGAGTCCTTACCAAGCATGTGCCTTGCGCTCACAGTGACCACATTCTAATGTGAAGACATAGCTTAAACAAATTCCTTCAGAAGTAACATATAATTATAAATGGAAATAAGAGCAGTGAAGGAAGTGCCTACATTGCTATAATGGGCCACCTGATCAGATAAGGGAAGATCAGGAAAGACTCCCTCATGGAAAGAGAATTTGAAATGAGGTCTGAAAGATGGGAGCTGTGCAGTGGTCGGGAAGGAGAAAGAAGGATCCTCCTCCTCTCAATTATATGATGAAGCAAATCTTAGAAATCCCTTGGTTCTAGTCAAACAGCTGCACATTATTTAGTATCAACCATGCATTAGTAAGAAATTGACTTTAGCTTATAAATGCTTTCCGTAATTAGTTATTTGCCATACATATTTGTTACAAAGACATTTGTTCCATAATCACACTGCCCTTAGCATTGGTTATTTTGCCTCTGCTGTACACAGGGAGCACAGGCTTACCAGTATACACTGTGTTATTTTGATGATATCATGTTTTATTAAATAGGGCTGAGTCAGTTCCCCTCAGTGCTTCTAATTTTTTTTAAGCACAGCTACTAGTTCCAATGCTAGCTGAGTATTAAACGTCTGTCAAAACTTTTTCTCACAGGATTCAGTAATCCATGTGATTCCATGTGTCCTCCCCATCCAACTCATACCTGTTCGAGAGATCTACTTTTGGCATTACCTTCACGCCCCCTGCTATTCAAGAACCAAATGTAACTCGGAATCTATACAAGCCAAGTCCACTGGCTGTGTTCCCCCACGCCTATGAAAAAGAAGGCTGCTGCTTCTCTGTTAACCTTTTGTTCTATGTTCACTGGGAGTCCTGCCCATAAGGTTTGCATTAGGTCAGTTTTCTGGCTTCTTGGCCAAATAAATAAAAAACAAGAGGAGGTAGGAGTAGGATTATGAGGAAAAAATATCTCTGATACATCTGAGTATAACTTTTTATAGTCTGGATGTGGTTTGTGAAGTCTCTGAACTTAGAAATTCTCTTTTTAAATCAATATCTTCCAGGTAGAAGGAGTTGCCAGAATTTTAGATGGATTCAAATATCAATGCCTCGCCTCGGGGGACAGAAACCAAATCTTGGCTTCTCTCTTCCAACAGGAAACTAGACACAGGTTATCATTTCCCTCTTGCCCAGAACTGAAGCAATGACTGGTTTTGTATGTCCAAACCCATCCTCATTACTTTATGAGACAAGACTGATGTCAGTTTCAAAATCCATGAACAAGAGAGAACCATGAGTCTCCCAGTGACCTGGGACGATTTGGATGACAACCTTTAAGTCAGTCATGACCTGTCAGTAAATCTTGAAACTTAACATGATCCACTTCCACATTCATACTCACTGTCATAGATTTTGGAGGATTATAAAGGGGAAAGGAGTATGGCTGTCAGTCACCCCTTTTTCCTCTTGGTGATGTGCACTGTCACCATCCTTGACAATATGTATAATCCCAGGGGAAAAAACGTAGCTCCTTGTCTCCTAATCGTTGGCTCTCCCCACTGCCTTTACTCCTGCGCTTTAGAAATGGTTGACTGACTGGAATGTCTCCAGTCTTGTGGAAAGAAACCAAAACAAATGTCCTATGTGGTGTTATTTAAAAATGGATTTGGATACTATGAATTACTAGTTAGATGATGTGTACAAAAGTCTTTAGCAAGTCATCATCCATAATGCTTTTGAGTTGTGTGAACAAGCCAATGAAAAGGTTAGACCAATTGTCTTTCTCCAGGTTGGGATATTGTTGAGTTAATAAGCTAGATGAAAATTAAACTAGAGCAAGCCTTCACCTGTCAGGATATAAGCTCCTAGGTATTAAAACGTCTTTGAGTTATCAGGATTGGGTAGGCAGATTCTCATACATACCTCCCTGAAACTTGTCAAAAATAGGATTTGAGGCTTATGTAAGCTCATTGCAAAACCTAGCTTCATTCTGCACTTCCTGAGGGTTCCTGATAATTTGAAGCCAGTGCATTCTTTGAATGAAAGGAATGTCTATTAAAATTGATATGTCATATGATTTTCTTTCCTTTTTCCTTCTTCAGATGTTTACAGTCTGATCCCAATCTTTTTCCCCATGCAATGAAGATAAATGCCTACTTTCAACCTTAATTGAAGCTAGTAGCAGCTACTTTGTAATAAGAAGCACCCAGAAATAATTCTAGCCTTCTAAAAGAAATTATTCAATTTATCATTCACTTTATTAAATGTGCTTTAATATTAAATGTAACAATTTGAATATATTCTTATCTCCCCAAAATTTAACATTAATCCTTCTATCTCAATCTGAATATTCTTTTTTCTCTATTTATTTATTTATTTATTTATTTAATTTTTTAAAGATGGGGTTTCACTACGTTGGCCAGGCTGGTCTCGAACTTCCGACCTCGTGATCCACCCACCTCAACCTCCTAAAGTACTGGGATTATAGGCATGAGCCACTGTACCTGGCTCCTCAATATTAATCTTTTAAAAAAAAATCAGTGATCTGTAGTTTATTTGCCATTCTTGATGAATTCCACATAAATTAACACATATGTAGAAAGGGACCATTTTCCAAGAGAAATGAATTTGATGGGGTGAGAGCAAGAGGAATGGAAGACACCAAGCCACAAAAAATTAGGCAGGCTCCTGAAGAATTTCTAATGCAAAGGGTTACTATAGAAGTTGCCACAGCAAGGCCTACACAGTGGGGAAAAGAAATACTAGCGCTGGATCAAGATCACAGCAAGGAGGCTACAAGACTACAGGATTTTTTTACCAGACAAATTTTTCTTAACCTTCATTCCTCCTTCATACCATACAAGTTTTAAAGGCAGTTAGTAATTGTACATTAAATGAAACTGGAAGGCAAGTTTTAAATAAATAAAATCAAAAAGGAATTTGATGCAGCAGCCCGTGGGCTAAACCCTTAAACTAAAATGTGATTTTGGCCATCATAATATTTAAAGTTTGGAGTTTCAATGTCCTTCAGAAGGGCTTTTGTGTTGTAGTCCAGTTCACTGCAGGAACTTGGCTACTCTCATGAAACCGGGTATTTTAGCAGTATTTCCTGTTTACTTTCCAGTTTTGAACTCCCAAGTTTTGTTGCTGATCCTCCATTTTCTTCGGCAGAGAGATTGGAGAGTCAAAGCTGTTGACCTTCCCTTTCTCTCATAGAATTTCCATTTCAAATTCCCATTGAGTGAACTTTCTTTGACCTCTTAAAACAGTAAGTGCATGGCAGGTAGTCTTAGAGTGCTGTTCTTTTGGAAAGTGTGCTTTGGCTATTCCCAGGCAGTCCATTGCCTAAGCATTTCAAGTCACTCGGGTCACAGTGCCATTTCATGGAAGACCGACACACAAGTCACAGTGATTAGAAATTTCACAGTTAGGATTTCTTGGATTTTTCCAATTTATCACTCTTCTCTTGATAATATGACTGGTGAACTTGGATTTCAGATAGTCTCATTTCCCTTTCACAAGGTAAGCATGTGATGTTGTTAGGTTATTGAGGGATTTGAGTTGTTTTTCTATATATGACTATAGACTATCACAAGGACGTGTCTCCAGAGGATATTATTACCAAGAAGAAAGTTGCAGGAAGAGAAGCAGCAAGCCTAAACCAAAATTGGAATTAACTGAGTATTATACAAGAATAAGGCCCACCCTTCAGGGTTTAATACAATATATTTTAAGCAAAATGTAACTCTTGTTAACCAAGCATAGACACAAGAGGGAAAGAAAACTTCTTAATCCAAAACATTTAACATGATGGTTGTTAGAACCATCATTACATGGGTCAGTCTGGAAAATAATTCAAGTCAGCAGGGAAGCCCATTTTTCTAACCAACACAACAGCTGATTCAGCTGATATATGTAATACCCTCATTCACAGAGGATCATTTGGAGAAGGCCCTGGAATGTTAGTGCAAATAAATCAGTTTGTTTTTCAAAATTTCCGCATTTGATTCTTGATTGATAAGCACAATAACTCCGGATAAAGCATGATTTCCAGTGTAGATAGTTGAATGGGAAGCAGGAGACTTCTTTGTTGGCATTGGCATGCTTTTTTTTTTTTTAATTTTATTTTATTTTTATTTTTATTATTTTTTTTTAATTGCATTTTAGGTTTTGGGGTACATGTGAAGAACATGCAAGATTGTTGCATAGGTACACACATGGCAGTGTGGTTTGCTGTCTTCCGTCCCCTCACCTGTATCTGTCATTTCTCCCCATGCTATCTCTTCCCACCTCCCCTCCCCCATTTCCCCCCAACGGACCCCAGTGTGTAGTGTTCCCCTCCCTGTGTCCATGTGTTCTCATTGTTCAACACCCACCTATGAGTGAGAATATACGGTGTTTGATTTTCTGCTCTTGTGTCAGATTGCTGAGAATGATGGTTTCCAGGTTCATCCATGTCCCTACAAAGGACGTGAACTCATCGTTTTTGATGGCTGTGTAATATTCCATGGTGTATACGTACCACATTTTCCCTATCCAGTCTATCATCGTTGGGCATTTGGGTTAGTTCCAGGTCTTTGCTATTGTAAACAGTGCTGCAATGAACATCCGTGTGCACGTGTCCTTATAGTAGAATGATTTATAATCCTTTGGATATATACCCAGTAATGGGATTGCTGGGTCAAATGGGATTTCTATTTTTAGGTCCTTGAGGAATCGCCACACTGTCTTCCACAACGGTTGAATTAATTTACATTCCCACCAACAGTGTAAAAGTGTTCCTATTTCTCCATATCCTCTCCAGCATCTGTTGTTTCCCGATTTTTTAATGATCGCCATTCTAACTGGTGTGAGATGGTATCTCAATGTGGTTTTGATTTGCATTTCTCTGATGATCAGTGATGATGAGCATTTTTTCATATGTTTGTTGACCTCCTGTATGTCTTCTTTTGTAAAGTATCTGTTCATTTCCTTCGCCCATTTTTGAATGGGCTTGTTTGTTTTTTTCTTGTAGATCTGCTTTAGTTCTTTGTAAATTCTGGATATCAGCCCCTTGTCAGATGGGTAGACTGCAAAAATTTTTTCCCATTCTGTTGGTTGCCGATTCACTCTACTGACTGTTTCTTTTGCCATGCAGAAGCTGTGGAGTTTTATTAGGTCCCATTTGTCTATTTTGGCTTTTGTTGCCCTTGCTTTTGGCGTTTTGGTCATGGAGTCCTTGCCTACACCTATGTCCTGAATGGTTTTGCCTAGATTTTCTTCTAGGGTTTTTATGGTGTTAGGTCTGATGTTTAAGTCTTTAATCCATCTGGAGTTAATTTTGGTGTAAGGTGTCAGGAAGGTGTCCAGTTTCTGCTTTCTGCACATGGCTAGCCAGTTTTCCCAACACCATTTATTAAACAGGGAGTCCTTTCCCCATTGCTTGTTTTTGTCAGGTTTGTCGAAGATCAGATGGTTGTGGTTATGTTGTATTTCCTCTGAGGCCTCTGTTCTGTTCCATTGGTCTATATCTCTGTTTTGGTACCAGTACCATGCTGTTTTGATTACTGTAGCCTTGTAGTATAGTTTGAAGTCCGGTAGTGTGATGCCTCCTGCTTTGTTCTTTAGATAGTTGAATGGGAAGCAGGAGACTTCTTTGTTGGCATTGGCATGCTTAATAAAGCCTCTCCAAAAAACCTTGTCAGGAATGCACTTGGGAGTTAAAGCCAGACTAGAAAGCAAATAGTAGAGACTCTTGTACTGAATCGAGTCCTGCAGCATAGCTCCTTGCAAAGGCAATTTATTTGCAGAGAACAACAGTTTGCCAGTCTACCCCTTCTTCCCCTCCCTTCATTTGCTTTTTCTTCCTCCTCTCTCTTGTTTCAACTACTATCAACAAAATTCTCATGGTCCCTTGAATAGGCAAAAATGCCAAGACAGAAAAATTTGATAAATATTTTTCTGTGTTTTCCAGGGCAACAGAGATTGTCACATGGTAATTCTGATTGGTTAAAGGGAAATTGTCTCTCATTAATGTCCTAATCAAAAAATAAAAAAAGTTTAGTGGTTTCTCTTACGTCTCCACTGCTCAAGTGAAGAGAATGATAATTAGGAAATCCATCTGGGCAAATCTAAAAGGGTTGGTGTGGAAACTCGATTTTAAGGATTAGCTAAATTCATGTGACAATTACTATGCCCTCCACTTGCTAAAACTATGTCCCCTAAATATAGCCTGGTACAGAGAAGGCACACCAAGACCGAACTCGTAATAGAGGAAAGTCTTGAGAATGCAGTCATCTAGTTTGGTAATTGGGAGCAGTAACCTTGGAACAAACAGGTTAAATGCCAGTTCTATTACTTACTGTGCAACTCTGGGCAAATTGTTAACTATCCCTAATTTTCAATCTCCTTGTTTTTAGAATTGGAGTCTTAATCATCCTGTTTATAGGGTTGTCAAGATCAACATTAAATAGGATAGTTGTGTAGAACCTTTAATACAATGCCTGCCTCCAGTAAGTACTCAATAAATGGAAGCTACATATGTTGTTCTCTGTCTATAAAAGCTGCTTTTCAGCCTGGCGGTGTGGACTGTGGTCAGTCTCCAGCTTGGGTATTACTTCTCTGGCTTCTGCTGCTCCTTTATTTGAAGCCGTCCTGTCCAATAGACTAGCAGTTTTCCAAGTGTGGACACCAAGCCAGCATCCCAGCATCACTTGAGAACTTGTTAGAAATGCAAATTACTAAGATTCATTCCAGATTTACTGACTTGGGAATCCTGGGAGTGGAAACCTGACATGTTTTAACGAGGCCACCAGAGTATTCTGATATGCATTCAAGCTTGGGAACCACTGAAATAGACTGTCACTCACCCAACCACTACTTGAGTCAGGCTTCCCTGGTTGATTTTAAGATAGCCCAGAGGCAGCATGGAATATTATTGCATTAAGATAAACATCAACAACCCAGAATTGTTACACTGTTCTGTGACTTATTTGTTGCAAGATTTTAGGTAATTTCGTTTATTTTTCTGAGCATCAGTTTCCTGCCCTGTCAAATAGGAATCTATCCTGTCTTGCTGTTGTTCTGCTATGGTGTAGTAGGCTTCCAAAAAAAAAAAAATTAAAAAGTACCTTATGAAAACAGATATTTCAAAGGGGAAAAAGGAATGATAATTGCTATTGAATTTAACATCCAGATTCATAAAGTCATTTTTTCTTTTATATAGACAGTAAAAGATATTAAAATTCAATAAATTATGGGTAGTTTACCTGCAGGCTTTCCACTTTTACCCTTTAAAACACATGTAAAAGGCCCTGTCAATCTCCTATAACTTTGCTCATGACCTTGTAATTTTGCTCCCAACACAGCTCACACCTTTTGAAGTGAAAAGAAGAACAATAAACAAGAAAAGGGAAAGAAAGGGAAATGAAGCCAGTTTAGCAGTCAGCCACTAAAATTTAGCAGCAGCTATGTGTTCTAGGTGCCAACCTGAAATATTGATACCCAATTCTATTCTATTCTGCATACTGAAGATGGTACTGTGTGTAATATATATATATATATATATATATATATATATATATATATATATCACATATACAAAATTTATCACTAGATTTTCCCAGTTATAATAAACTTTGAGTTTTGCAAATTTTTATTATAAATTAAAGGCCTCTAATTTCTGTCCTGCTCTGGCTATACTGTCTTATAAAGTTGTTGAGATCTTTAAATGAGATGAATTATATCACGATTTTTTGGAACTCAAATAACAGAAAACTTAAGTAATACTGGCTTAAGAAAGAGAGAATGGAGCAGGTGAGAAAGAGGAATAAGAACGAAGAGGAAGAAGAAGAAGAGGGAGAGAGGAAAAGAGGAAGGGAAAGGGGAAAGAAGGAAGGTAATATACTACCTTGCTTAGTATCAGCAAGTCAGGTATGTCCAGATACACACACAAGGCACCATTAGGTAATAGATTCTTTATTTTAGTGTTGGCTTCTTTCCAAATTGGGATCTCCTCTTACAGTTGAACCATCTCATCAGATTCTGTTGATCTGGGGCCACTCACTTCTAGGTGCAGATCTAAGGAGAGTATTTGAGAGTCTTTACTCTGGTATTCTGATCTGAAGGCTCACGGCATGCCAATTGGCTCAGAAAAGGTCATGTACCCACCACTGAGCCAATATGGTGTCAGAATGGCTCTGATGGGCTTACACCCACAACAGAGACACAAAAACTGAAAATGGGGAAGTGGTGATTTCCCAAACAGAAAGGGGAGTGAGTGGTGTTTGATGAGCAGGCGAAGTACAGATGCCTATTCTCTTTACTTGCAAGTGCTGCAGTTATCAGAACTCAGAAATTCAGTGACATATTTAACTCTAGACACTCTTATCCACCCCTCATTAAGGAAACTTTTGCAAGCCTTCCATGCCCTTCTAGTTGACTGCCCCTAGCAGTCAACTAGAGTGCCATCTTTTATGAGCCATGGAATGCTGCGGGGATTATCTGGGTGGCTGCTATGCCTCAGCATAAAAAAGTATAAAAATAGCTGATTTGCGTTCTTGCTCTGTCACCTAGTCAGTATGCAAACTTGTATTAAGTTTCTTAACCTCTCTGTGTCTTGTTTTCCAAACATGAGATCAGTGCCTGTCCCACAGGGATTCTGGGACAACTGAAATATTTCAATATGTAAAATGGTTAGTTCTGGCTTCTAGCTGTACTCACCAAGCGCCCTTCTCTAGGGTGAAAAAGGGACACCTGATATGGAAGTAGCACTGTGGGAAATACAGCTTACAGATCTTGGGTACTTGGGCATGCTGCTCTAGCAAGAGACCTGTATAAAGAAAGGCAGAAGCCTTAGAGCAGGGAAGGAACTCAAAAGGTGGTCTCAGAAGTTCCAGTCTTTAGGCTGGTGTTGCAAAGTTAAATCCATCTTATTGATGACTCACAAAGAGGCGAAGTGAGTTACTAAGAGTTTGCAAAATTAATTCCATTAATTAAATATTTACTTATTGAGCATCTGCTATGTGCCAGGTGCCATGCCAGATGTTTGATGATGCAATAATGAGTGAGAAAAATTTTGTGTCTCTCTTCATTAAGAAGTGTAGTATGGTGGGGAAGACAGAAATAAAGTAAATGATATGGGCACGGGCAAAGACTTCATGACTAAAACACCAAAAGCAATGGCAACAAAAGCCAAAATTGACAAATGGGGTCTAATTAAACTTAAGAGCTTCTGTACACCAAAAGAAACTGTCATCAGAGTGAACAGGCAACATACAGAATGGGAGAAAATTTTTGCAATCTATCCATCTGACCAAGGGCTAATATCCAGAATCTACAAGGAACTTTAATTTACAAGAAAAAAGCAACCCTATCAAAAAGTGGGTGAAAGATTTGAATAGATACTTCTCAGAAGAAGACATTTATGTGACCAAAAAACATGAAAAAATTCTCATCATCTCTGGTCATTAGAGAAATGCAAATTAAAACCACAATGAGATACCATCTCCTGCCAGTTAGAATGGCAATCATTAAAAAGTCAGGAAACGAGATGCTGGAGAGAATGTGGAGAAATAAAAACACTTTTACACTGTTGGTGGGAGTGTAAATTAGTTCAGCCATTGTGGAAGACAGCGTGGAGATTCCTCAAGGATCTAGAACCAGAAATACCATTTGACCCAGAAATCCCATTACTGGGTATATACCCAAAGGATTATAAATCATTCGACTATAAAGACACACGCACATGTATGCTTACTGCAGCACTATTCACAATAGCAAAGACTTAGAACCAACCCAAATGCCCATCAATGATAGACTGGATAAAGAAAATGTGGCACATATATACCATGGAATACTATGCAGCCTTAAAAAAGGATGAGTTCATGTCCTTTGCAGGGACGTGGATGAAGCTGGAAACCATCAGTCTCAGCAGACTAACACAGGAACAGAAAATCAAACACTGCCTGTTCTCACTCATAAGTGGGAGTTGAACAATGACAACACATGGACACAGGGAGGGGAACATCATACACTGGGACCTGTCAGGGGCTGAGGGACTAGGGAAGGGATAGCAGGGTGGTGTGGAGGTCTAGGGGAGGGATAGCATTAGGAGAAATACCTAATGTAGATGATGGATTGATGGGTGCAGCAAGCCACCATGGCACATTTATATCTATGTAGCAAACCTGCACATTCTGAACATATATCCCAGAACTTAAAGTATAATAATAAAAAAAAGCAATTATGTTGAAAGGTTGAAATATTCTAATGATATAAGAGACACTGAGGAGCAGCAACACTTCATAAATTGATACAGGTGTTCAATACACCTCACCTTCCCCATCCCACCACCCTCTCACTTTAGCTTGCAAGAGCTCCAGTAAGGCTGAGATGATTTTTACCTACATCATCTCATATCTATACACCACAAGGGCAACATACTTAATTTTCTTTCAGGTATAATTATTTGTTGTTTTGGGCCATGTCAATGGAACCAGGAAGTAAATAAGTAAATAACTTTCATCCATAGCATGTCATAATAATCACCTTTGCCTGGCACTTGAGTTTTCCAAGTTTTTCTTCGCATATTTTATTGCAGGTTGTCTTCCCAAATCCTACCCTTAGTCCGCAGAAGAAACCTAGATTCAAAGAATTAGGTAATTTTTCCAGATCAAAAATAACAAATAGAAGAGCCAGAACTAGATCCTTCTGACTCTGACTCCAACCCCAGTATTCTTTCTGGAAACCGTTATTCCCACTAGGATGCAGCAGCAATTCTGTCTTTCTCACCACTGTATCTGTGATACTTGGCACAGTGCCAAATACACATTGTTGTTCAATTTTTTAAATTTATGAATGAAAAAGCAGTAACTGATAGAACTTTATGAATTACCTAATTTAATCCTTGAATTTGGATAATGAAACAGAAACCCACTAAAATTAAATAAATTACTCAAAAATAAATTGTTTTAAGCTTTAAGCAAGTTTCCCTTGGTAGTAATCCATTGCTGCCAGCAGTTTTTATTATGATTGTTATTTCTATTTTATAGTTTGAACTCAGCCAGTTCTGGTATCAACTCATAACTCTTCTTACTGTAATTGCTCAATAGAAAAACAAATACCCTGGTGGTTAAAGAAGGGAAACTAATGAACAACATTGTGCCCAAAGAAATTTTGCAAATTGAATTATTTTCTAGGTAACTAAAGGAACAGTTAACAACCCAGAGAAGAACAGAAAACAAGCATACTGTTGAAATAGCAGTGAAGGATAGGTGTTCCATTTCCAACAGGTTTACTTTCTGTAAGTGTTAGAGAGGATTCCCCACTCCCAGCATTTGTATTCCAATGGCCAAGGTTTGAATTCCAGCTCCACACGTAGTAACTATGGGGCTTTGAGAAATTTGGTGAAGGCCCTCACCTATAACATTGGGGAAATAAATGCCATTTCCAAGAAATGTTGTGAGCATTCAATGAAACAGTTGCTGCAAAGCACTGGTTCTTAAAAGAAACCTTTAAGTGTTCTTTGCTTTTCTAGGTCAAGGGAGCCCCACTTAAAGCCATTACCTGGTCCTTCCTTGGTAGATCTTTTATAACATTTATTTAATTTTGTTTCCAAATCATAACTTTTACAAATAATTTTAATAATGTATTGGTTTAGTATTTTATTTCCTCTAAGCACAATTACACCATAAAGCAAACACGCAGAATGTCTGATCAGTAGGCAGAGATTAATTGGTCAATTATTATGTCCCAGCATATTTTATAGTTTCTATTCCTCAAAAGATTTTAGATTTGAATTTATAATACATGAACATTAAACCACAGTTGAAACTTAATTGTTAATATATAATCTTAGCAGCATTCTTTTTTGCCTTTTGCATAATTCATGAAGCTCAGAGCATTGTTTCTTCCAATTAAATGTTTGGTTATATGCCTTGTTTCCATATATCAACAGAGCCTATCATTGACTATTTTTTCCTTATAATTTCAGAAATTTTACTGGTAATTGTTATATCTTGATTCTACACCAAAATAAATATGCTTTCTTATTAATAGAAACTTGTTCCATCTAGGTTTTATTATCTGCAGCAGTTGAGGCCTCTTTAAAATAAGACATACAAATCTTCCCTCCTTAACACAAGAAAGAACATTATGTAATAATTTAATGTTTGGGAGTCATGATATCTATTTATCCTTTGCTTTTAGCTTTGTAAGAAGAAATTATCCAAGAGAGATGATTTGACTATCTGCATAGCCAACTAATTGTACTCCTGAGGCCCAGAATCCAATTGGGCACAGTCAGCTGCAGGCTGGTTGCTTCCTCCCTAATCCTACCTTCTTTCCTTTCCTCTCCTCATTCCTCCCCAACAACAGTGGATCTGGCTGTTAGGTTCCTGTTTTTGAATTCCACCTTATTCTGAATACTGTGGTTACTTTGGCAAGTCACATGTGTCCTGCATTTGTATTCTTCAACACTATTTCTTTATCCTATTTATATTGACATTGCAAATTTAAGGTGACATCTCATAACTGGAGATTTTAAGAAACATCAATTAGATGAAATTGTACCCAAAAAATGCCTGAAATAAATGGGCAAGTACTTGATAGTTACCCACTATTTTTAGTTCTAGTTTTGTTATGAATTCATCTATAATTAGGCTACCATTGTGAGCACAATTCAGTAATTAATGTCCTAACACTGTTCCATGCCTAGCACAGTTTAATTTTTATGTGTTCATATCAAGACTATAAATTCTTCAAAAGGGTGCCGTGCCTTCAATTTCTCTGCATGCCTAAATAGAACTAATGAAAATGATACTAGCAACAGTCTATTATGTAATTACATCATTACAGCAATCCTCTAGGGTTGCATTATTATATCATTTAATAAATGGGAAACTGAACCTCAAATTGCCTTAGAGGTAGAGTCTCAATTCAGACTCTGGTTATGTAATTGCAAAGGTAGTTCTCTTTACCACTGTTATAAATCCCTTAAGTGCTGTTCATAGTGCCTTGCCTAGTAAGCACCTGTAAAGCTTCATTGTTCTGACTTTTTGATTCGTCTCCCTTGCAGATGGACCCCCATGAGAACATCTTACTGAGCACTCTCGAGATAAAAAATGAAATGGCCACATCTGAGGCTGTGATGGGACTTGGAGACCCCAGGAGCACAATGCTAGCCTATGATGCCTCCAGCATCCAATATCGGAAAGCCGGGTTGCCCAGGCATAGTTTTGGCCGAAATGCTCTGGAACGACATGTGGCACAAAAGAAAAGTCGCCTGAGGAGACGCGCCTCCCAACTGAAAATCACCATCCCTGACTTGACTGATGTGAATGCCATAGATCGGTGGTCTCGCATATTCTTCCCAGTGGTTTTTTCCTTCTTCAACATCGTCTATTGGCTTTATTATGTGAACTAAAACATGGCCTCCCACTGGAAGCAAGGACTAGATTCCTCCTCAAACCAGTTGTACAGCCTGATGTAGGACTTGGAAAACACATCAATCCAGGACAAAAGTGATGCTAAAATACCTTAGTTGCTGGCCTATCCTGTGGTCCATTTCATACCATTTGGGTTGCTTCTGCTAAGTAACGAATACACTAAGGTCCTTGTGGTTTTCCAGTTAAAACGCAAGTGATTTGTACACATGCTGGCAAGACAGCCTGAGTGCTCCATGTTGTCTGTTTAGTATGCAGCCTACTCAGAGGGGAATAATTTGGAAGATATTCTTAGAAGGCTCAATAGCATTGTCAGTCATTTGGTCATAACCGGATACTCCCCATCTTCCTTTTTAAGGTTGGCATGCTGTTGAGATGGCATTGTGCTTATGAAACATTATCTGTAATGCCATGCAAACATGTTACTTGCAGATGATCTATGCCTGTCTTATTAAAATGATAATGGTGTCATGGGAAGATTATTCCCACTAGATTCTAAAAGATTCTCATGTGATTAGAGCAGGCTAGGGGAATCAAGACAGAGACTCAGGAAACTGATTTGGCCAGTGTCTTTGCTTGAGCACAGAGAATCAGCTATGGTGTCCTTCATCTTGGCATTTAGAGGGAGGAGACTTCTGAACATTATCGTGCATGGTGGCCAAGGAAATTTTTGCTGAAAAGCTATTTCCTAGGTGGTTAAAGGAAGAGTTAACAACACAGAGCAGAGTAGGGAATCAGAAATGACCACTGTAACAAAAATCAAGCAAGCAAGCATGACCCTTATCAGCTCCACACAGCATCTGGTCTATACGTACTGTGTCTAGTGGCAAAGGGCGAGTAAGAGGGGCTGTTTTTCCAACATCACAAGCTTTGACAGCATACCTAAAGAGTTTTTATAGTTTAATCAAAGATAGCCATGAAATAGAAAACTTAGAGAAATGAGAATTGTATTAGATATTCAGGTTAGATTCAGAGTCATTCAAATATACAAATATAGAGCACAAACTAGCAAACAGATTGTTTTTCTCAGACTATGTCAGCTGTCTCTGCAATTTTTGTCCCTATAATTTTACTTCTGAATTTAATAGGGTATTTCAAGAGAAGGATTTGTTCATCACTTTAAAGAATTCGTGGTCCTCTCCAGCTTTTTTTGATTCCAAAATTCTAATTATATTTTTAGGAGACTGGCAAAGTAAGGCTTTGGAGAGATTGAGTGAACTATATTTTCTTATGTGCAATGAAATTCGCGATTCTATTTTCCACAGCAAATAATACTTCAAGGAGTATGAATACAAGGAGAGTTAATTTGTGAGTTCATTGAGTTTGGGCTTGATTTTCTTAAGAGTGCTTTGGTTGTATATATTGTCATCTGCCTAATCAAGGAAAATATGAAAACTCGTGGAAAATAACAATAAAGCCACATTAACATAATAAATGTTATGAGCCTCAGTTGATATTGCAGAAAAATATATAACTGTTAAGCAGGCAGACATGATGGATTTTTTTTTCTGCTTTTAAATTATGTCATTGTGCTTCTTTCCATACTAATTGCGCATATGCATTCATATGTTGGACAGGAAAGAGAATAAGCTAATATGTCATACTTCCATCAATATGAGGCTTATATATTGCTTTTCTTATAGAAAAGAGCAATTGCTAAGTTTTCCTTCAAGTTTAATTTGATTGAATTTTTTCTTGGAAGATGACTTTGCTATTTCTATTTTAAAAACAAAGAAATCTCTTCTTTTTAGAGTAACGTCCCTAATTGTGCAGAGTAACCAGTATCTGCCTGTGGATAATGTATGTTTTCTTGATTTCTTATTTCCTTTATGATTCAGCAGCTTTGAATATGATAGCGTACTATTGCCCTTGCATTCCAACTGCCCAAGAAAAACAACCTTTATCCTTCAGCTTTCTGAATTTGCCCCAAAATGGGATGGTATTTTTGTTTCACCAATGTAGGAAACCTTGGCTCTTATATTTTGGTTACGTAATCTTGAACACCTCTAAGTATAATCTTTGGGCAGAATCTGACCAAGATTCTTCTCATAGGCTCGGAGTAGAGATTCTTCATGTTTCTTCAGGGACATACTTTCTCCTAGGCAATCATTTTGGGGCATCACACTAAGTAAAGTGCCTGCCCCTTGTAACCAGGGGGTAAAGTTTGAATAAAAAACATCAGGAAGGAGCATATTGATAACTCAGGGGAACAACTCCAAAATGCCATTCTGAAAAGGCTCTTCTATAGACAACTCAGAGCCCAAGTGTAGAAGGAGCCTCTTATGTGCAACCACTGTACAAGCCATAAAAATCTTTGATATTGCCATTTATGATTATAACAAAATTTTAGATGTCAAAGGAAGTCAACAGAGCAATCAAGAACAAAGTGAAGAGAAGCATCTTTGCAGCTTGAGCCTCAAAAGCATATAACCAGGGATTAATGTCTGCTCTCAGTGATAAGAAACAAGGCAAAGGAGAAAAGATAGGACCTTAGAAGCAATGCTGTAGTGTGAAAAGCATACATTGGCCCTCAGTAACCACAGAGATAGAAACAACTGACTCATCCGCTCCAGAAATAACCGTAGATGTAGAATTTATTCTTAAATATATGTTTCATTGAATTGAAATGCACTCATCAAATGTGAGGAGGGGGGCTAGACCTGATAAGTCTAGGAAGACCAGTCAGCTTGATAGCCAGTTGTTAAAGGACCACAAAGTTGTGTTTTAGTAGTTCTGATATGGGATTACTATCAGTTTATACATATGTATAGATTTTCTTTTGATTATAAACAGCCAGATAGCCAGCAATTAAGGTGTTTTTTCATCTTTGTGAAATTCATAGACAAATTCTGACTCTAAAATGCACAGTCTACATGAAAATCTTTGATCTCAATCTGTATATATATATATTGTACATGACTGCTAGTAGGTATGAAATGCATTTCAGAATTGAAAACTCATGCAACATAATCATGTGTTTGCATAAGGAATGTTAAAATTCTTTCTACTGCAATTTATTAACAGGGGAAAAGACTCAAGCAGTGCCATCTAGACCTTTTCTCTTCTCATTTCTACAAAAGCAGTGCTAAGTAAAATAATAATAATAATAAAAACGGTTTATGAACCAAAAGACTCTACATTCTAGCATTAGGAACACACAAAAAATCTGTCAGCTTGCAAAAGCACAACACATAAAAAAAGAGCAGTGGAATGCATAATGGGGAAATGAATCACGTTTATATAAAGCAAGACCTGCGTTAAATTGGCAACTAAGACAATTTCCATTTTCTCTAGGTAACTGTGTTCCAGTTTAATGATTACCTTCATGCTCAACAACAAAAACAGCAATGCAACATTAACAAAAACAGGTCTTACAACATATCTACATGTATATATGTGTATATATAGATCCGTATAAACATACATACATATATATGCATTCATATGTTGGAAAACAAAAGGAATAAGCTAATATGTTTTGTTTCCTTCATTCAACCAGTATATGAGTATTTTTAATTTGGCAACCAAAAGTCAACATATTGAAATAAGTAATACAGGGTACTGAGCATTTCTCTATCAGCAGATCAATGCCTACAGTTTTTATGAACCATTGCACAGTTTAACTCGACAATAGTACTGTACCCCAGAACATCAGAAGTTAAGTAGTTGTCACATTGCTTGTCCAATTGCTCTCTTTTTTTAAGGAGACAAATAACATTGTCCATTGGTGATTCAAAAACAAAAATGTCTTAAGAAAATGAAAAATGATAAAAATTCCTCCAAAGAGGAAGAAAAAAAAATAACTAAACCCCACCATGTTGGTTAGGGTGAAATATACTAAGTACTCAAAACTGTAGCAATCATGCCAATTGGCTAAATGTACAGCGTACATGTAATGTGAGCAACCATAACTTTCACTGAGAGTGTGTAAATATTAAAACAGATTTCTTAAATATTTTTAACTTCTAATTTGTATTTTATGGTAAGGCAATGTGCTAATTCTGTTTATGGCTTAAATTGATGTGTTATAATATGTAAATAATTAAACATGCTGTAAATGAATAGTCAATAGATACAAATAATTGTTTAGTTTTTTCTTAATTTTTATTTATTTTTTACAAAGTACAGTTACTGCAGTGCCCCCAGCAGAGTAATTTAAACACCCTTTTGTATAAATGGTTTGGGAATCCCAGACAGAAGGGTTTCAATTTGCTATCACACACACAGTCGCATACAGTAACACACACACACTCAAACACACATAATCTTCTGCTCACCCACTCTGTCTCTCTCCCCCTCTATGGGAAACACTCTACTGTTTATGTAGTCAATGTAATAACCAGAGATAGCCTTAGAAATGGCAATTGGGAAAAGCAAAGATGATCACTGATAATAGAGTTTTTATATGTCAGAGTTCAAGAAACCAAAGTTTGCAACTTAAATCTCAGTTTTCAAAGAGTAAAAGTTTGTATAGATGGCACTACAGAAAATAAAAATGTTTATTCCTACCAGCTCCAGAAATGTGTTACACAGAATACATACTAGAAGACTTTTTTTTAATAATAGTATTTTGTCCTTAGGTAGTACTGTTCCTTTCAACCAAAGACTCCAGAATTATTGAAAAACAAAAAAGGAAAGAAAAAAAAAAAAAAAAAAAAAAAAAAAAAAAACGAACAAAAAAAAAAAAAAACAAGAAAATGTTGGGGGCGGGGGAGGACGCTGCTTCACACCAAAGGTTTAAAAAATATTTTCCAAATGCACTAGGAACATTGTAAAAAAAAACAGAAAGGAGTGAACAGAATGCTAATTAAGATACTGCCCTAGAGAAATCCATTTTTTTAAAGCAGCACTTGTAAAAAGCTATTCAAATTTGGAAATTGAAGTAGAATATTTCTGTAGATAAATGCAAAATTCTGACATAAAATTTTAATTTGCTTAAAGAAGTTTTATTTGTAATAAAGATAAATGTGATTCAAATGATGAAAAACAAAACTTTACGTCCTTTGAGTTCCCAAACCAAATGTCACTCCCCTGTCACATCCTCTAATCTGATGCCCATGTGTGTGTCCTTGCACCATTTGAAGCAAGTTGACAGTTCCATCAGTTGTTTTTTTTTTTTCTTTTCATTTCTTTTCTGGCTCAATAATTTGAGTTCACCCATGGTCATTTTAAACATTTAATTCACACAAAGTTGCCTATAATTTAATTTAAATCTCATAGCTTTAAAATTTTTTTTGCATGGGTGTTTAAATAGTTCTGTTATGAATATTGTCCCTGCATAGTTCTAAATTGCCATTTTATTTAAAAAAGTGATATTCTAGTTTCTTCACAATGTAGTGATCATCAGCCTTACTAATTACCTTGTAGCCTTTCTTAATATGCACATAATGCACATTTTCCAATGGCTAGAAAAAATGCAAAATACAGTGGATATCATTGCATCTATTTTCATGTCTTTCTAAAAACAGGACTACTAAAATCTCTGGGATACATGAGATAGTAAAAAAAAAAATGAGGATTATAAATGAATAGCACATAAGAATTATTTTCTTGAATTTAAACTTATTGCAGCCAGTTTCAGCATGTAAATATATAATAATGTTGGTTAGTGTGTAATTCTTGAACTAAGAAATATAAATAAAAATAAAAAGATGGTGTGTGTGGTTTCATTGTGTTTGGAATATTTCTTGTTTGAATTATATTAGTAAGTAGTTAGTATGAGTTATGTTGTAGAATGAGAGCTTCTGTGAAACACAGTAAGAAGCCTGGGAACTTGGGATCTACTGGTCAGGCAAACTTGAATTTGAGCATTGATTCACCTGTTCCTAGGCATAAATGTGTAGTGACAACCTGACTCTCAGTTTTCTTATCCATAAAGCAAAGACATAATTTTACTTTTTAGTTGTGAAGGTGAAATGAAATAAACCCCAAAGATCTTAGCACAGTACAAGCTATGTGGTAAGTGGTCTATAAATAGTAGATGATATTATTTTTAATTATCATCATTACAGAAGATTCTGCATATATCTCACAAATGCTATTACCAGATGTAAAACTTCACCAAAATTAGCAAATATTCCCTTATTTTAGATAGTTTATGTTAAGGATAACTAATTAAAAATTCGGCTTTAATCATGAAAACAAAGGATAAACATGAGGTGTTCATTTATTTAACATTCAACATATATTTGCTGAAGACATTGGGTAATCACTTCTCAAAAACATATCTTCATTTTATTCTTACCATATTCCTGAAAGTACAAGAAACTTGAGCTCAGGAAGAATAAGTAGCTTGCCAGTGAGAGAGAAAGAGCCTGGATTTCTACCCAGGCTGGACTCACCCTCACATCCTTGAAAATTCTTTCTACCTTATCATTAAAACTGGGGAACAGATTTGTCCAATCCTCATTCATTTGGGGGAAACATTTCCCAAGAAACGTGCCAAGAGGCTGCCATCTGCCAGAGTGTGCGCTAATACTGGAAATACAGTGGCGAACACAAAGTCCCTGCTTTCTTGAATTATATGGCACCTCTCAAAGGTAGAGAAACTATCTGACTCCAGTGAATCATTTGGTGACAAGCCTAGTGTTTTTCACTCCTGTTGACATTGGAATGTCCAAACAGCATGTTGGTAGCCTCTGCCAACTTGAGAGAGAGCCTATCAGAACACAATTGCCCAATAAAGTCACAGACTAAAAAGAGTTATGGTTGAGAAGTAGTAAACGCTACATAAAAGATCTAACTCTAAAATAGGTTAAGACTCAGTTCTTAGGGTCTGTTGTAAATTGTAAAATCTAGGAATATGAAATACCTACATCTGTGCTTGACATCGCTCATGGTAAGTTTCAGCATTTTCTTCCAGCAGAGAGAACACATGTAAGCTCACATACATGTACCTACATAAGTGGTGGTGGGGTGTCAGGGTGTTAGTATGTATGTATGTGAGTGTCCCTATGAGCCCATGTAGGCAGGGGAAGGTGGGAGGGCTAGTAGGAAGTGCTACCAGTGATGGGTTCACAGCTTACAACTTACCTCAGAAAGGGAAATTCTCCAGATGTTGCCCCCCCCCAAAAAAAAGAAAAAAAGAAAAACTGGACAGTTGGTGTTGGGAAACTTTCCACCATACATCTTCCAAAGCTATACTTTCTTAAAGTGGACCCTTTAGATACCCTTGCTCTCTTCTGAAACTTATTTTAATTCTGATATGTTGCATGCCATTTTTCATGAAGAATATTTCTCTGAGCCATGAAACCCACCTCCCAGAATAATACCAATTTAACGGGGACAATTCCCATGTTCCCTAAAATCTCTGAGGGCAATAGCCAAATCTGCAAGTCCTCTCTGACCCTCCACACCACAGCATCCCCATCTTACTACACAGACTAGAATGAAGAATAATCTTGGGATGACAAGTCCCAAAACAATTAGCCTTTTCATCAATGCATTGATTTGTATGTGTTCTGGTCATTGCTCCTCTTTTGTTTCAAATAGGATAGCTAGGTCATTAGTATTGATTATATATTTGGTTTTGGACTTTAGAAATTTTAATTGGAAAGAAAAGAGAAGCCACTGAGACATGCAGATGAAGCTTAGCTCTCGGGAAAGTGAAAGTATAAGGGTAGGAGTGAAAGGAGAAGGGGAGCTGTTTCTCAGAGACTGGGATAGGGAAGAAGGACCGCAGGCGCCAGAGCAGTAGAGACATGCAATGTCTTCAATGATAGAGACCTGGGACATCGCAGCCTCAGAGCAGATAGCACAGTGACATTTAGGATGCCAGACCCTGGGCACTGCCCCAGGCATACTGCTAAAGCAGGAGAGTCCTGGGAGCACAGGGCAAGAATCAAACGGGCTGGGATAGCTCAGCAGAAAGGAAATGTGGCATTTCCTACAGAGCTTCATTTAAGAAGTTAGGCTCACCACTATACTTCTCTCTGGGACCTGGTGGGTCCCTGGTCTCTCCATCCCAGAAAGTGATATGAGAAGCAACAAGATGAATTCGATATCATAATTTAATATGCTATTCCTAGAAATAGGTATCCAAGAGTGTAGAGGTAATGGCTGCAGTTCTGAAAGTTAGAAGACTAATGAGATCCAAAATTTGGGTAGAGGATTAATATATCCCATTATCCTGTCTTGCAGACCTAAATGCATACAGAGGGCTTAGTAGGAATTGTAAGCAAACAATAAAGGTCTGGTGTCATACAATAGGGAGTGGAGGAACCATAGGGAACTGGAATGACATGCTCTAAAGACCCAGCCATTGTTGAGCCCTGGCTGATTGTTGCCTTGAGGAACTGCAAGCCCAATGTTGCCAGATTCATCTTAGATTGAAAAAGAAAAAAGAAAAAAAAAAGCATTGAATCTTCCACCTTCCAGACAAGTACGGAATGGTCAGAGAGATACTGGCAAATCAACTTTTCCCATGCCCAGAGGTCTACGTGGATGTTTCTGTAGCTGTCAGCCTCAAAGTGAGGTTGAAGAGGAAGCGTGTTAGGAACTCCCTGAGAGGCTATGTAGACTGAACAAGATTTAGTGCCATTGTAAGTGGAGCAATATCCCTTTCCTGGTGGTTGACGCCTTGCAAATGTAAGAAAGTAAAACAGAGCTTTGTTGTGTTCTTGAAAGACAAGGAAGTTATAGAAACATGTTAGTATAAATGGGTACAGAAAATTGCAAACAGAAGTTTACACAGTGTGAACAAAATCTGTTTGGCTTTTAGAGGGCTAACTTTGAGGACCTTTGTCTCTCTTCTCTGAATAAGCCCTTTACCCTCCCAACATTTCTTGGACTTACCTTGCATTGAGGTGGGCCTGACTGAGACTAACAGACAAAGCCCTCAGAAGAGGGATTTTAGTGAGAAGCTAAGGGTTACCAAGGATGTAAGGAATAGCTGGAAGAGCCCTGGAGAGCGACAAGGGGTGGACAGGGGTGTAGGATTCAAGAGACACTCAGGGAGCCCTGTATTCGCTATAGCAGCAACTCTGGTGATGGAGAATGGGGCACAAATAATTGAACAATAGAAGTTGCTCACATGTTTCCACCACTCTAAGACTCAATGTAGACTGGAGTTTAGTCAATGAACCAGAAGTGCAGAACTAATAGAAGGTTATCCAGAAATTTTGGGATAAATCAGCAATGAGGAAAGGAAGGAATATACAAGTGGGAAGAAGAAATTGGCTCTAATGATAATAACGTATGTATATAGCTGACAAATAAAAGAGTTTGAAAATTGCTAGTCTGCAGTGGTCGGCTGAGGAAACCTGGTCTCAATCATTGGTGTCCCTGGAGAAGACCAGGGAAAGAAGCAAAAAGAAAGGGAAGGAGGACAGAAAGAAAGAAAAAGAAGAAAAGATGAAATTTGGAAACATTTTCGGCACCAGACCATCCCCAACCATGTGCTGTGAGGTTAATTCACACGGTAGAGCAAGGTGTGAATTATCACCATATCTTTGCTGCAGAGGACACAAAATGACACCACTGGCATTGCATGTCCCAGGGGGCTAATTCTAAGTCTCAGGCACTTTACTCCTTTACTTGACTGCTACCCAATAGATTACTTACTTCTGTTTAGCTTCTGGGGATACAGCTTTTTTGAGAGTAAAATTAGAAACAAGGCTAAATCTTCAAGAGAAAAAAAAAATGGGAGAAGTGTTTATTTCTAAAATCCTATTTCATGTTGACAGTTTTAGATTTTTAAATGTTATTCTCAAAAGCTGAGAACTGCCAAAGTCTAGACATGTTGGTGTTTCCCTTAATTTATTTGGGTGACAGGGGAGGGTTGTTGAAATAAACAAGTGAGTAACTTAAATATGTCTTCTACAAATTTTTGAAAGCCAACTTTATTACTTGCTTTATCTCTTTTTACATATGGCTGTTGCTCTTCCCTCATTTAAATCTATTTTGAATTTATAAATGCAATACTTCTCAATGTGGAAGATTATGGGTTTTCTTTTCTATACCCCCAAACTAAGCCTTGAATATACTTAAGACAACACAGGGAGAGAAATCATGCTTCTCCCATCCTCTGAACAACTAGACATGAGAAAGCTGAAGCTTCCAAGTAAGCAAGTGATTTTGTGAGCTTGCAGGCTAATAAAGCCCTCCCGAAAGCTGTGTGAAATCTATGTCAGGGACCTGTCAGAGTTCTGGGTACCTCGATATAGGAGAGACCCAGGGTAGAGGTCACACTACTCATTCTCTGAGTAGACTAAACTGGACTGAAAAAATTGGAAGCTTCCCCCCTTGCCTCGTTCTCTTTACAAGTTTAAGAACACCCTCGGAGGGATCAAAGCTCCATCCAAGGTTGGCGACCTTTCTGAAGTGGCTTGCCAAATCTTTATTTATTCATTTTAATTTCTCATTCCACTTGCCAGGAATTCATTTGAACATTTAGAGAATCTCTCACTACATATAAAACAAAGCTATTGATGCATACAAAGTACAAAATGATTAATAAATAAAAAGGTTTTAAATGTTTAAGAAGCTTCATCTAAAATTAAATTAGAGGGGATCTTGCCAGTTTGAAGGGAGATTTTCCCATTCTGGCTTTGGCAGATAGCAGGAACTCTAGCTCCTGGCTACAGTTTTTGTTCCAGGAACAGTCTTGGAGCACTGGGACAGCCTCTTTAGGATCCCTGGTTTGCAGTGGTCAGGAAAAAGCAAATGCTAAGGGAGGTTCCCAAGCACATACAGAGTTTGGTGGGCTCTCTGGCTTTCAATCTCCCTTTCCAGGATATATTAGTTAGGGCTCTCCAGAGAAACAGAACCAGCAGGATGTGTGTCCATTTAGAGATACATGTATCATAAAGAATTTACTTACGTGATTATGGAAGACGGCAAGTCCAAAATCTTCAAGGTAGACCAGCAGGCTAGGGACTCAGGAAAAATTCACCATCCCAGTTTGAAAGCTGTCTGCTGGCAGAGTTTCTTCTCGCTCCAAGGCAGTAAATCTCTTACTCTGTTCAGGCCTTCAACTGATTGGATGTGGCCCACTCACATTATGGGGGCCAATCTACCTTGCTCAAAGTCCACCAATTTAAATGTAAACTCACCCAGAAAACACCCATATGGAAACATTCAAAATAATATTTTACCACATATCTATGTAATACTGAAAAAAATATGTTATTTAATGTGGGTGCTTTTCCTCATAGAACCAACCTTGTTAGCAATGTTCTTGAATTCCCACATATTGCAGGAGGGACCTGGTAGGAGGTAATTTAATCATGAGGGTAAGACTTTCCCATGACGTTCTCATGGTACTGAATAAGTCTCAAGAGATCTGATGGTTTTATAGAGAGGAGCTCCCCTGCACAAGTTCTCTCTCTTTACCTGCTGCAATCCATGTAAGACATAACTTACTCACCCGTGCCTTCCTCCATGATTGTGAGGCCTCCCTAGCCACATGAAACTGTAAGTGCATTAAACCTATTTTCTTCCCAGTCTCAGGTTTGTCTTTATCAGCAGCATGAAAACAGACAAATAAAGTAAATTCATACCAGGAGTGGGTATGAATGAAGGAGTAGGTGCCACTGAAAAGATACCTGAAAATGTGAAAGCTACTTTGGAACAGGGTAACACGCAGACATAACAGTTTGGAGGGCTCAGAAGAAAGAAAAATGTGGGAAAGTTTGGAACGCCCTAGAGACTTGTTGAATGCCTTTGACCAAAATGCTAGCAATGATATGGACAATGAAATCCAGGCTGAGGTGGTCTCAGATGGAGATGAGAAACTTGTTGGGAAAGGGAGCAAAGGTGATTCTTGTTATGTTTTAGCAAAGAGATTGGTGGCATTTTGCCTCTGCCTTAGAGATTTGTGAAATTTCAACTTTGAGAGACATGTCTTAGGGAATCTGGCAAAAGAAATTTCTAAGCAGCAAAGCATTCAAAAGGTGACTTGGGTGTTGTTAAAGGCATTCAGTTTTATAAGGGAAGTGGAGCATAAAAGTATGGAAAATTTGCATCCTGACAATGCAATAGAAAATAAAATCGCATTTTCTGAGGAGAAATTCAAGCCAGCTGCAGAAATTTGCATAAGTAACAAGGAAACAAATGCTAATCTTCAAGACAGTGGGAAAAATGTCTCCAGGGCATGTCAGAGGTCTTCACAGCAGCCCCTCCTATCACAAGCCAAGAGGCCTAAGAGGAAAACATGGTTTCCTGGGCTGGGCCCAGAGTCCTTGAGCTGTGTGCAGCCTAGAGACTTGGTGCCCTATGTCCCAGCTGCTCCAGCCACTCCAGCTGTCACTGAAAGAGGCCAATTAGAGCTTGGGCCATGTGTTCAGAGGGTGCAAGCCCCAAGCCTTGGCAGCCTCCATTGGGTGTTGAGCCTGCAAGTGCACAGAAGTTAAGCACTGAGATTTGGGAACCTCCACCTAGACTTCAGAAGATGTATGTAAACATCTGGATGCCCAGGCAGAAGTTTGCTGCAGGATAGGGTCCTTATGAAGAACCTTTGCTAGGACAGTGTAGATGGGAAATGTGGGGCCAGATCCCTGACACAAAGTCCCTAATGGGGCACAGTCTAGTGGAGTTGTGAGAAAAGGGCCACCATCATCCAGACCCCAGAATGGTAGATCCACTGACAACTTGCACCATGCTATGCACCTGGAAAAGCCTCAGACACTCAATGCCAGCCTGTGAAAGCAGCTAGGATGGAGGCTGTACCCTGCAAAGCCACAGGGGTGGAGGTGCAAAAACCACAGAAACCCACCTCTTGCATCAGTGTGACCTGGATTTGAGACATGGTGTCAAAGAAGATCATTTTGGAGCTTTAAGATTTGGCCACCCCACTAGATTTTGGACTTGTGTGGGGCCTGTAGCCCCTTTGTTTTAGCCAATTTCTCCCATTTGGAATGGCTTTATTTACCAAATGCTTGTACCCCCATTGTATCTAAGAAGTAACTAACTTGCTTTTGATATTACAGGCTCATAGGCAGAAGAGACTTGCCTTGTCTCAGATGAGACTTTGGACTGTGGACCTTTGAGTTAATGCTGAAATGAGTTAAGGCTTTGGGGGACTGTTTGGGAAAGTGTGATTGGTTTTGAAATGTGAGAACATGAGATTTGGGAGGGGCCAGGGTCAAAGTGATATAGCTTGGCTCTGTCCCCAGACAAATCTCATCTTGAAGTCCCATTTATTATGGAAGGGACCCAGTGGGAGGTAATTGAATCATGAAGGCAAGTCTTTCCTATGCTGTTCTCGTGCTAGTGAATAAGTCACATGAGATCAGACAGTTTTATAAAAAGGAGTTCCCTTGCACAAGTTTTCTCTCTTTGCCTGCCTCCACTCATGTAAGATGTGACTTGCTCCGCCTTGCCTTCACCAAGGTTGTGAGGCTTCCCCAACCACATGAAACTAAATCCATTAAATCTCTTTTTCTTTGCAGTCCCCAGTAAGTCTTTATCAGCAGCATGAAAAAGGACTAATAACACTTAGAAATGTACAGAGCTTAATGGAAAACATTTAAAAAATTAATATGCAGTTTCAAGATTAGAGATTCTCCTAATTTCTCTTTAAAAATGGAGACTCTTCCATTATGGGAACTTTTATCCAGGTACTTATTGACCCTCTGCTTCATGTTTCCATGTATCTTATTTATTTACAACTCATAGTTTTCTTTTCTCTTCACCCCGAAACCTATTAGAGAAAAGGAGAATGAGAATGAAACTCAGACCTAGATATTTGATCTAGGATATAAATAGAAAAGCCCAAAACTTAATCACAAAACTAGCTACAGGCCTTAACTTGCTATATGAGCTCAGAACTTCAGTTCAACCCTCTGAATTTTAGCTTTCTCATCTATAAAGTAGAAGAAATAATTCTATGTGAAAATGTTCTGCAAAGTACAAAGTGTATATGCTGCATATGTTGTTATATGTGTAAAGTATATACGCTGCTATAAATGCAAAGTGTATATACTGTATATGCTAAGATAATATCAACGTAATAGTCATCTTCATTTTCCAATCTACATTTGTAGTGAACGTTTCTTATATTGTGCTGTCTATACTGTGTTGAGGATAATGGCTTACCAGAAACAGGGAGGGTTAGACATGACAGAAGTTCTCCCTGGTATAGACAATAAGGAGATGTGTTGTCTGAAAATACATGCAAAACAATAATAAAATTGAATGCAAGTTAGTCTTACCACTATAATCCCTCAATGGTTAACAATTTCAGAGGTAAAATACCACTTCCCCCAATAAGTCGCACTTCCTCATTGTCCCACCCACACCTTGGAGAACCACCCTTCTCCACTCATAATCCTTACTAGGGCTTCAGAACTGCCACACGACTCAGGCCTGACCAATTAATTTAATCTATCTCACCTGGCCACAGGGGATTTGTTGAAAAATAAGAGACTAAGTCAGTCTCATCCACTGCCTGCAATCCTAGGACTTCCATGTGCATGGAGGATATGCATTTATTACAGCTGGATTTAAGGATGTGGCAGGACATAAGAGTGACACTCCTGGCAGCTATCTGCCAGCACAAGAAGAGTGTCTGCCTGGGGACTGAGCCAACACAAATGAGAGCAGAGACAAGAAATGGAAAGAGTAAGACCATGTCCAGATGGTTTCATTGGATCACATGGAGACACCTGTGCCTGTACTTTCGAAAATATGAAAGGTAGAAACTAGTTTTATTTTGGTATGTTTACTGCTTGTGCTCTGAATATAACTGAGACAAAAGTCTTTGGTAAAAGTGGTTTGGCTTACATTGGGAGGCATGCTAGTGGAAGGTTAGCTCATGTCAGAAGTAAAGTGTCCCATGTGACCCAATGAAAGAATCCTGAGTTCTAGTGTATCGCACTTCTGAGCCTCAGTTTCCCCACTTACAGAGTGAGAGAGAGAGGCAAAAATAGAATAGATGATTGAAAGATAACTCAAACTTTTCTTCAAACTTGAAAAATTTCCAAGCCTAGCTCAGGCATAACTTGGTACACGAGGGGAATTCTGGAAACTGTTTCAGCTTTGAAAACAGAAGAAAGACCTTGAATCACCTGCCAAAACATATAAATTAAATATGCAAAACATAATTTCTGTAATACATTATGGCACTGGATTGACTATATGGAAATCCTGAGGTAATTAACATGACTAGCTGCCACAGCATCTCCTTTTTGCCATTACAACTACATTTTGATGTCAAAAGCGCATGAGTTGTCTGTATTTACATTCGTTCTGTTAATGCATTATAATTACAGATGTAATCAAAAAGAGAGGTTTGATTTTTCACCTAAATGACACCTTTAATCACTTCTGAATGAGGTATGACTCCAATTAGAACTATCTCAAAAAAAAAAATGCCTAATAGTATCAGTTATCAGAATTAAAAATAGAAGCCCTTTATTTCAATGCTATTTCCCTTTTGTCTATTTTCCTAAGGAAGGACAGTTTCCTGCACATTGTGGCAAAGGGTAAAATTCTTAGGACTGAATGTTTTCTTGGTTAAAATGAATTCAAACTGTTTTCGACTCCTTACCAAATGCCAAGTAGTATAGAAGATGAGAAGTGATTAAGTATCCAAATCTGCCCACAATCGATTTAGAATGCAATGGAGGATGCAGATGGATGAGTTAGCCCTTAAGGAATCAGTAGACAAGCAGAGAAAGGGAAGCACATATCATGCAAGAGAAATTGCCTGAATGACCGATGGAAGGAGAGATATTAAATTTGCAAATATAACCAAGTTAAGATGAGGTCATACTGGGATAGGGTGGGCCCTAATCCAAGGATTGTTGTTCTTCTAAGAAGAGGAAATTTGGACACAGACAGAGAAGGAAGATGGCTCTGTTAGGACAAAGACAGAAATTGGAGTTGTGCTACCACAAACTAAAGAATGCCAAAGACTGGTAACCACTAGCAACTAGGAAGACACAGAGAAACATCCTCTCCTAAATTCTGTAGCGTTTGGCCCTGCTATCCACTACAGGAAGGGGATGTCCCCGGAAGCTACTGATTCCAAAGGGAGGGGCAAAGAGAGTAGGTCTAAATTCTGCATACTGCCTGTAGCAGAGTTTTCTCAGCTGACCAGCAGATCCATGAGCCAAGAACAAATACTTGCTGTTTTAAACTACAAAGATGGGGAATTGTTTGCTATATCACATTATTGCATTTAAAAAAAAAACAAGCTATTACATTGACCTAAGTACTTTTCCCTTCACTTTTAGCTTTCTTTTCTCACAATTACCTACTTTCAGTTTTCTCTGACTTTCCTGAAGCAGCAGCTTTATCTGAGAGTCAACATTTTTTCCTTACCTGGTGGTTCAACATCCTATCATAGATGCTTAAATTAAGTTCAAAACCCCTCACTTACACACACTAGAATGGAAAGAAAATGTTTTCCTGAAGCTGTATGGCAACATGGTTTCTGAGATAAATCCCCATACAGTTTATTATTTTTGTTCATTTAAATGCATTTCTCCTGAAGTTACAACTTTGGCAGAAGTAACCATAGTAACAATGGAAAAGGCTCTGGTTCTCCGTGGATCATATGCCTAGCCTGTGCCTAGCGTTATGGCTTGTGCAGGCAGCAGCTCAACCAGTATTCAGCAGGTAAGTATGTGACTGACTGAATGACCACAATTGCTTTTATTTTAAGGCAGAAAATACACTAAAATATCCAAGGTGTCCGTTTTGGAAAATAGATTTTAAACATTGAAAAGGAGGTTGGTTGTTCAAATGGCAAGAGATGCGCTTTATAGAATTTTCACAACTTCAGTGGCCAAGGGAGGTAGGGAATATAAAATATTTTCAATGGAAGTAAAGGATCTTGGATAACAGTAAGAGCTTTAGCATCACAGTCTCTAGAACTGAAGTCCTACCGCTTATGATAAGAGTCCTTGAGCAAAGTACAGAACCAGTCCTTTATTTCCTCTCCTCACGTGTAAACAGATGATGATAAATATCAATACCAATTTCATAAATTTCTTTCTGAGGATTGTATGATTTAATTAATGTTGGATATTCAGCACACAAAGTGGTCACTAAATAAATGTTAGCTAGTATTATTGCTGTTGTTATTTATTGTTTTATTATAGTTCAGATCATCTTATAGATGGAATACTTGTGTCTCTCTGAAATTCATATGTTGAATATCCCCCAGTGTGATGGTATTTGAATGTTGAGCCTTTGGGAAATAATCAGGGTTAGTTTAGGTCATGAAGGTGGGACCTTCATGGTTGGATAGGTGGCTTTATAAAAGGAAGATGAGAGAGAATTCTACTCTCTCCCCATGCACAGATGGATAAAAAGCTGTCTGAGGACATTGTTGAGAAGGCAGCCATCTATAAGCTTGCAAGAAAGCGCTCACCAGGAACTGAATCAGCTGGCATCTTGATCTTGGAAATTCCAGTCTCCAGAACTGTGAGAATATAAATTTCTGTTATTCAAGCACTCTCATCGATGATATTTTGTTACAGCAGCCCTAGCCTGCTGAAGCAGATTTAATTCCTTTTTCATTCTCCCAGCTAGCACATTCTTGGTGACACTGAATACGTCCTTAATCATTCATCTTGGAGTTCCTTAGCGGTTGCTTTCTTAGTCATTCATCTTAGAGCTTTCTATAATCTTTCTATGATTTAAAGCTCTTTAAGGTTTAAGTAACAGAAACTCAACTAGAATTTACTTATGCCAAAATAGAGATTTATTTGCTTATATAGGTAATTGGAAGAAATTATTTTGGTCCCTTTTCTCTATCTACTTTGTTTTTTACTCATCTTCTATTTGCTCAAGAGAGACAAAGGTGCTAAACTAATTGCTCATATTGTGAAATCATAAAGGGGCCTTGTTTGCTGGCATCCCAAAGTGACTATCAGCCACACTGTATACGTGGTTGCTCTGTACACAGTAGACATATATTTCTCAGAAGAGTGATATATTGGATTCAGTGAGTAATGAAGGGATAGGATATTACAATTTTATTTTACTGCCAAGGACAAACCAATTAATCCATTAAAAAGGATGCCACTATTCCTAATGAGTGGGACCTAGGAGTAGAAAAAAATACATCCATTGTACAGAATACAATTTATTGCTCTGAGGATATTAATCAATTGTCAGATGAATCTGGAAACCATCATTCTCAGCAAACTGACACAAGAACAGAAAACCACTGCATGTTCTCACTCATAAGTGGATGTTCAACAATGAGAACACATGGACACAGGGAGGGGAACAGCACACACTGGGGCCTGTCGGGGAGGGCTAGGGGTGGGATAGTAGTGGGTAGGGTTCTGGGGGAGGGATAACATTAGGAGAAATACCTAATGTAGATGACGGGGGATGGCTGCAGGAAATCACCATGGCATGTGTATACCTATGTAACAAACCTGCGCATTCTGCACATGTACTCCAGAACTTAAAATATAATTTAAAAATTATGCATTTATTTAAAAATAAAGTATCTGACACATATTTAAAAAAAAATCTCAGCATGCTATTACCACAACTTTTTTAAACTGTAGTTGTCTTTTGCAGTTCATCACACCACTTATACTGCCTTATGCAGCTGATAACCCAACTTCTCTCTTTAGGAGGTTTGCCTCTTGGTTATTGCTTCTGTCTTCCAAAGTATAACAAGTGCTTCAGGCATAAGCAGATGTTCATGATGGTCTCATCTGTTTCTTCAGTATGGTGGGAGGTTTATAAGAACTATTAACAAGGGTGAATGTGCATCCCACTATTACAAAACAGACTTCTCAACACTCAGCCTTAGTCAGGCTGGTTCCCTCTACTAGTCACCTGTCATGAAGATAAGTATTGCTTTCTTCCATTAATAACATAGTTCAATTATATATCAAAGAAATGTGTTTTCATCTTTTACATTCTTATTAGCTGCTCCCCCTAGAAATGATAGTATTGTTCAATCACATCTCTCCTCACTTACGGTACAGAGAAGCTGTTGGCTTTTTATCAGCCCCACTGAGAATGATCTGATTGTGCATGAGAAATGACACCAGACATCAATGTTCCTTCTATTTCTGGCTTAGGAGCAATGGCTTCATCTTCAATACATCAGTTTTGATGTATACTCTTGATTCTGTGTTTTCTCTTATACATAGTGGATTTGTCATTATTATCTCTTCATAATTTAAAAAATGACCAGTTACACCCATAATCTATTAAAAGTGGCTACACTGTGTGAAGTAAATTATTTATTGGGGCCACGATTTCTGTGGTTAAGAGCATGGGCTCTGTTTTGAGAGAGTTTCTCACATTTTGAGTTTGATTGTCAAGGAAGAGGTCTGCTTTAATTAAGTATTCATTTTGAGAAATTTTTAAGCTGGCTTCATTATGTTGTTCCCCCAGGTTAATATCTTAACTAGCTTTACATAAGTAAAATAAAATGCAAGAATTATTTTGCTCAATGTTTTATTTTCTAATAGAGGAATTTGTAAAACTTGCCTTTCAAAAACAAATTTAAAACCCCAAACAAAATAAATATAAGTACCAAAATCTTGAAACTTTATAAAAGGGCTCTTCAACTAATATTCTTATTATCTCATTCTTTCTCCATTCCCATTGACTTATCAGCTTGCTGTCAATTATCTCAAAGCCTGTGGTTGCAAATAACAGAAACCTCTTCCCCTTATCTCACATATGAATGGTTTAGTATTTATTGTTGTAGTTAAGATTTCAGAATAATCTCCCAGAAACTAAAGGCAGGAGATGCTTTACAAAGAATCAGAAGAGGGAAAGCCATCAGACAGCACGGTGACCACTCTTACTCTCTCTATGGAAACTTATGAACTCACTTCTTTACTTTTTGTTCCATTTTGTGCAGCTCTGTGAACATAATTTTAAAAGACCACACTCACACCTCACAAGTTTAAATACCCTTTAAGTTCAAATCCTAAAAGAACCTTTCAAATTCTTTGAAAATGAATTCCAAACTCTCAGAAGAGAATGTAACGAGTCCAGATTGCTCAGCTTTCTCTCCTGGCCCAGATAAAGTTATTCAGAGGCCACTTCCAGCAACCGACAGAAAGAATGGGGCTGCGTTTTTGCCTAAAAGGTGGCTATTATGACACATTATGACTGTTTCTCACCTTACCTTTCTTTTTCAAAAAGTGTCCCACAGTTTTCTTCCCTAAGCAATTGAAAAACTGATTCCATTAGTTTCAACTCTTTCAAGTACAAAAAGAAGCAGTGCTTCAGTCAAGGAAAGCGGTGAGATTGGAAAGAGCCTGTAGCAGTTTTTGGGGGCAATTCAAGAGCCTGCAGATTCTGATGAGGCTCACACACAGGGCAACTGAATGAGGTCTGCTCTCCCTTGAAGTTACTGATGGACAGAAAATCAGTTCTGTTTGCTTCTGTAGCCTAGCAGTTCACACATTAAAGTCACTGCTATTAGTCTCTCTCAGAGCAGTGTCCAAATAATGTAATAATGGTTATTAGCCTTTTCTAAGTTATTGCACTTTTCTCATTCCTGGCAAGAAGCCCATGTCCTGAAGCAGAATTCAACTTTTAAACACTGGAGTGATTGTCCTATTTTAAATAATGGATTTGCCAATAAATACAAAGAAACTCTATGATCCTTAAAGAATCATTCACTTATCTATTTTAAGTATTTGGAGTTTAATGCACTTGGCTGAGTAAATCAAACCAGGGACAATGATTTCTCTACAGGTGTCCGAAGAAAGAGTAAAACCACATTTCTGCCTTTTGAGTTCACTGTCTGTGGAGTTCCAGTAAACCTAAAAGAACATTTTCAGCATCAGAGAAGGTTATAGCTATGAAAGTTACCTGGTAGGGCATATTTGTAAAGCCCGAGGGTGCATGTGCTGTACAGTAAAAGGATAATGTGTATTATCCTTAAAGTCTTATCATGGCCTGTAATGACATTAGATCTCTTCTCAGTGGCATAATTAGATCTAGGTATGCCTGACTAATATTGAGAAAAGTGACTTACCTTTTCTTACTCTTTATTTCTAGTATATCAAAGGATCATTTGAATTTAGAAAGGTACTACATGTAAAACATTTTGAGTTTATCAAAAGACGTATAATGTGCCCACCTAGAGTAGAGATGATAACATCCTCTTTCTCACCCCCACTTCTCTTTTGTAACGAATGTCCTGCTGTAACCTAGAAAGGATGTACTTAATCTCAGGCCCACAGCCTCTCTCTCTGTTGAAGACAGAGGTATGTACTTGAACTAACCTGAAACTTTCACACGCTCTCTTTTGGTAATTTGGAATTAAAACACAGAAATTGATGCAAGGCTGCCAAAATGAAGGATCATGTAGACTACATAGGGGTTTCCATTGTTGCAAGAGATGGCCATATGCATGTAGATGAATGGAGAGGGAAGCCGATCTTAAAAAGAAAAAGATTAAGCCAATGTCTGCAAGATACCAATGTCGAAAGAAAAAAAACAGTGGAGAGAAAATGCTTGAGTAGTTGGCACTTGTCCTCATAAATTATGGGGCTCTGTTTATCAAGTTTTACAAACCATCCAGGACTCTTAGAATATACCTTGCTTTAGGAAGTTGGCATTCTATTTCTTGCTATTGTTGGCTTGAGAATTTCCTATTTCTTCATCTTAAGACAAATGGATAGTAACTAAAGATTCATTAGAACAGAAAAAGTACAAAAATATAGTAGTGGCCAAACTGGGGCACTGCCATTCAAAACAACTAGGCACAGAACTGGCAATCATAGCCAAAGAGCTTTCACAGACACTGCAAAATTTAACTGCCACACCATTCTATGTAAACAAAACTCATTTTATAGACAAGAATAAGGAGGTGTGGAAAGGTTAAATAGCCTCTAAAACCACATATATCATATGTGACAGAAATAGAACGACACCGGAGTCTTCGGACTTTCACACTCCTGCACCTTCCACAGCATATTCTGTAAGATGATGAAGATAAACCCTGTAACCAAATCCCAGGTTCATAAAAGTTGTTCCTGGTATATTATTAATTAGAATTGCTAACCAAGTCCTCCAACAAAGCCCTAATTGTTCCTAGCTTCACCATTCATTAGCATATACGTCTATGTCTCAGTCTTCATTTTTTAAACACATGCAGAGTGGAGGTAGAGATTAAAGATGATGAATGAAAACAACCCAGCACAGTGCCTAGCATCCAGAAAAGTTGTACCCAATACACGCCCATTACTATATAGGACTACACTTTCTAGGCAAACAAAGCCACGAAGACATGGATTCAATAGTGTCATTCTCCCACTCTGCTGCCCTTAAGTTTCACAGGTTACAGATAGACCAGCAGAGCAGTACAGTGGTTAAGGCCTTCAGAAAGGGAAGCCTCTCTGCCTAGTGAGTGGGCTTTGTGGGTTTATACCTTCAATCTCCAGAACTGATTGTCTTATCTTTAGAATTTTATCTTCTATATTTCTGCTCACAGCTCCTCCTTCTCCTCCTTCATTGAGTCTTGTCTTGGTAAACAACAAAAATTCTTGGTTTTCCATTTGCTTGTTACACATGGCCTGGCTTTGGTCTCATTTTTTTGTGTCCCAGATAAATTTCTATCCAAAAGGACAAAGTTGAGACTCCACTCCTCACCCACACAAACCCTTCACTAACATTTTCACCAACCCTGTTCTTTAATAAAGTAACTTTACAAACAATTTTATATCTACCAAACTATTACATTTATTTATTTACTTAGAGACAGGGTATCACTCCACCACCCAGGCTGGAGAGCAGTGGTGCAATCACTGCTCACTGCAGCATCCACCTCCTGGGCTCAAGGGATCGTCCCACCTCAACCTCCTAAGTAGGGGGACCGCAGATGCATGCCACCACATCCAGCTAATAGTTTTTTCTGATTTTCAGTTGAGACAAGGTCTCACTAGGCTGACCAAGCTGATTTCAAACTTATGCAATCTTCCCTCCTCAGCCTCTTATTACCTTTCTCATAGCACCGTTACTCTTTATTTTATTTTGTAATGTTATATTCTGATCACCTTCAAGCCTACCCAAACCACATAGTTATTGTAAGTATTTTGCCTTACCTTTCTGGACATTTTCCTCTTTCTATCCCCTAAATATTATGTAAATAAAGTTCATACTAGGAAAGCATTCCAAACTTGCTCATTATTTACAGTTCAGCTTTCTCTTCCTCTCTGTAAATTGCTTTGCCATTTTTATTCTGTTTCCCCAGCAATAACTCCTCTCAATTTGTCAAACACCTTCATCTTACTTCTTGTCTTTCTCGTTGCAAAACATTTGAAACTCTTCGTATAAGAGACACTAGATAAAAATAAGTTGAATGGCATCTACATGAATGGCACAGTGACATTTAGCTCCTGGTGCATATGTGGGAAATTTGAAGTGCTAGCCTCTTCAGATCTCTCTGTATTTTCCTCAAACCCTTATGAAGAAACTAATGAATGTCAAGAAAGGGTAATTGAGGTACTTATCTGAAATATACTCATGATTTCTTATTATGGCTGCATTATTCCCTCCCAAAGGGGGCAAAGATGTGGTATTACACTATTTTTCAGGAAAATAAACCTGAGACTCACAAGTTTTATTCTGAAAGGGATAGAAAGATCTTTTCAGTCCTGGTATAAATGCTGCCCACCACTACTGCCCTAGGTTTGAAGAAAGCTTCCCACAGGCTGAGTCTTCACTAAGAAGGAAAGCCAGTGACATAGACCTTGAGCCCAATGTAAGAAATGGATCATAGAATGAAGCCTTAAATAGAGAAATTAAATATCAAACTTTATTAAGTACTTTTGTGATTTCATAGAGTCTTAAACTTAATATTTAGAGTAACATTTCTCTTGTTTGGGGAAAAATATGTCACTGAAAAATCTCGGTTTTGCAAAGTCAAGCTGGGTGCTATTCTGGAATGAAGAGGTACAGATATGAGGAGGTGAAAGTCCTGTCTTCATCAGTGGCAGAGTATGACTCCACATGGATTACTCTGATACTTAATTTAGCTTCCTGTGTCTGCTGGGAAGTGCTGGCAGGGGCAAGGGTCAGAATAGGGCAGTATATACATATCTGCAAAAGTGTGGTAGACCAGGGCAGAGGAGAAAGAAGGGAAGATAGTCCTTGGAATCCCCTAAGAATAGCTGAAATCATAGTGCCCGGGGACAGTGGCATTTGATAGCCAGTGGTAGAGGTAGAAATGTACTATTTCTGCATTTAAATTTCTATATGTTATACTTAAGCCTTTAGTTCAGCTTGGTTAAGCACCATCACCTGGTGTCAGCCATGGTTGGTGAGGGGATGATGTATGTTTGGTTCATGTGTGGGATGATGCATGCAGGCTGGAAGGGTATCCACAGGAAGAAAAGATAATCAGAGGAACAGTAAAGAGAGTAAGAGGAAGCAAGTGGCAACTAGAATGAATCTTCACAAAGTGTTGCCATTCCCAGAGGATAATGAATCTTTGCAATATGTTGTCATTTACGGAGGATTTGCACAACTGACCTGCAAGGGTAAAGGAGAGAAACTGACAGATTTCCTGCAGCTGTAGAGGATGGGAACTCAGATTGTGTTCGTTAACTTAAAAATGACACAATGTTGGAGAAGAGAGGACATTCTAATTGTTCCACATGAAGTCTTTTGTTTGTAAGGCAGTGGGTTAATTCCTCTGATCTTTACTCTTAAAGATTTTATATTTGGAGATATATTGCTCTTCTGATAACCCTGCATATCTTCTTTATTCTCTCTCAGTCTCATCTCTAAGCAGAATTCTTATGTTTCTGTGTTTCTATAATACATGTTTGGATTTAAAATACAGTCAAATCCCTCAGGGACAATTTCAAAGGAGAAAAAAAGGAAGGGGGGAGGGAGGGAGAAAATAAAGGAAACTAAAAGCAGGGAGAGAATATCATGGGGAATTGGAGAAAAGTGTGGTAGGTTGAACTACTGCTTAGGCTGAGCTATGCAGTGCTGATTTTCTTAGCATCTTCTGCCGTTAAGCTGTTTCTGACATCTAATCTAACCCATTAGATGCCACCAACCTCCACAGGACAGTGATGGGATCTTGAGAGATAACCTTTGTATTAGGCTGCATCATTATCCAGAAACTGGAGAGGACTGACTTAAAACGTCACTCCCCAAAAAGAGCCACTGTCAGGCAAAATAGGACAGTCACAAATGGGCATTAATTATGTAAATTAGTGATTATGCTTAGACGTTAAAGAGAAGACATGCTTCCCTTTAACATCTAAGCATACTCACTAATTTACATATAGGAAATAATCTAGATTGCTCCACCTCTAACAGTTAGCTAATATTTACTAAACATTTAAGAGTGTGCAGTCTTGAGAACTTACCTACATCATCTCATCCTCCACCTATGGCCACTGAGGAAAGTCAGTGCTATTATTATCCACATTTTAAATGAGCAACTGAGATACAAAGAGGTTCAGAAACTTGTTCAGGGTCACGGATCATATGGTAAAGAACAGAGATTTGTACACAGGCTACACTACCGATGATCATGCCTTCACACTATCGATGATCATGCCTTCACACTATCTCCTATCATGCTTTCATTCTCCTTACCTGTGATTTTTCTCTTACTTTGCTGTCCCTCTTACTCTCCTAGCATGAACCTTACTCATCTCAGAAGACTCCAGTTTTTAAATACCCTATCCTACCCCAGGTGGCTGAGGCAGGAGCAGTACTCCTTATTACCTACACCTGAATGTATTCTATCCTGCTGCAACTTACCCTTTGCAGGGCTTTTGTGTGACATTCAGCTGGCTTCTGATCATCTTCCACCTTTAACCAGTGTGATGTGCTCAGAGTATGAAAATCCACTTTAGTAGATCTTAAATTTGAAAAGCTAAAGACATTGTTTGAATTCTTTCTTATACAATCATTCTCTAGATAAGCCAATTTATTTAAGCTCTTTTGATCTCTATTTTCTCATCTGGTAAATGGAACCAGTATAATGCCTACTGCATAAAGCTGTCATAAGGACCAAAAGAAATGAAGCAAGAAAAGTGCACAGACTTATCCAATGTAAATTATCGTATCTAAATAAGCTTTAGATATTATTATTATCATCATAACTTATTAGGGAAGGTTTTTAATCTTCATTTAGTAGAGAAAGAAACTGAGATCTAGAAGGAAAGTCTTGCCTCAAATTATACAATTAGTGCATGGCAGAGACCAGAGCAAAGCAGATCTTTCTTTGAACAAGTGTTACCTAAACATTTACTATGTGCCAGGCTCTGCAGTACATGCCATGGACACATAGATTAATTTGCACAATGCAACCTTTTATTAAAATGCATAATTCCAGTATGGTATATTTCTCTAAATATTCATGTATATTCCCAAAGAAAAAAATGCTAAGGTTCCTAGAGAGATGAATTGTCATCTCAAGGTCAAATGATAGATGATATAGACAGTGTCTACAAAATAATAACTCAGACACTCTGATACCTAAGCTGTTACCCATTCCTTTCCACTATGCTGCCTTTTGCTGACTATAATTAGAAAAGTATATCTCTAGAAAACTAACACTCATTATACAATGTATTCCAGCATTAACCATAAATTATTTTCTTCATCAGTGCAGGAAATTGAGTGTTGACTGTGTTTAAGTTAGAAAAAAAAAGAAGAGTTAATTCTTAGTTCCTGTAAGAGTCACCACTTAAAAGCAAGTGTTTATACCCAAAGAATGAAAAGGATGAAAAGAGGACTCATCCATGTCCACTGGAAGATACTGTTCTCAGGATTCCTGGGCTGATGCTCAGATTCCTGGAAAAGGAGCAGAAAAAGTAGGAGGTGGCTGATATTATCACAGCTCCACAAGTAAACCAACAGAAGGCCTTTCTCTCTCCTATTACCACTTCTAGTTCTGGCCCTGCAGATCTGGTTTTGAATAGATGAGAATGAAGTACCAGAGATAAAGTAGAAAAAAGTTGACCCCAGATTATGTAAGACAAAGGAGAGGATAAAAAATTGAAATATAACAGAGATTGGTATCTTGGGAGTGAAAGGTCATTATTAATAATAGTACTGGCTGCCACTTCCAGTGTCTACCATGTGCCAGGCATTGTTCATAAGTTGTTCTAATACTTATACAAAGTTAAATACTACATCTGCATTTTAGAGATGAGAAAGTAGAGACTCAGAGAGGGTAAGTAAATTACTCAAGGATAAACATAAATATCAGAGCTGAGAGAGAGAGATAAACTCATATCTGTCTATGTTTAAAGTCTATTCACTTCTTACATGATATGCTGGGGTATGGCTATGGAGGGATATAGAAAGCTGAGAATATTTACATCAGCTAATGCCTATATTCCAAACTCAAATTATGCAGTTTCCTCCTCTGTAAAACAAAGAGATTGAAGTCCCATTTGGAAGCATGATTTTGATCAAACAGAAACTTAACATCTTCTAACATCTGCGTTGGCAAAGCACACATCATAATAACTCAAAAGTAACCTCATTTAATTCTCGGTGAATTAAATCCCCCTTTAAGAAACAGGATAAATAAGATAAGCCCAATAGCCTGGTTAAGATTCTTCAACTGAAGATAAATAATTGTAAGTATAAAAAAATTTTAGTTTCTTGAGAGTTATGACGCTTAAGAACTAAAATACAGTCAGATCTTTATGTGGAGTGCACTAACAATAAATTATGGAAGGGCACAGTTGGGAGAAATTTTTTAAGGTCATTTTTTTCTGATACATCTACTTCACCTTAATGCCCTCAGGTAATCTTCCAGGCTCTGTTAAACGTGTTCAGAAACGAGGAACTCACCATTTTCAGAAACTTCTCTATTGAGCTCAACTCTGTAAATCATAGACAATATAATGCCTATTTTTTAAATTTGAGAAATGCTATTCATTTGGCACTGTCTCTGGTCTCCTGACAAGCTGAAATAAAGGGGAGAAAAGGTCCAAACCTTTTGGTGGCGTATTTTCAACATAACGTAATCAGAATAATTAATGCAAGTGCAAATGTGATACTAGTTTCTGGAAACGTTTATCTTATGAAATGAATAAGAACTGCAATGGCAAGGTTTGGCATTAAAACGAAAGGATAACAAGTCTTTCTTCCTTCCCTTCCCTTCCCTTCCCTCCCTTCCTCTTTCCCTCCCTCCCTCCCTCCTTCCTTCCTTCCTTCCTTTCTTGATAGGATCATCTAACTCATTTGGCATTAGATATTTTATGACATTTATCAAAGGCATTCTTTTTAGACTCTAGCCTTGAAAAAATTGGTTGTTTGGGCAAATTGATTTGGTGGAAAGGAGGCATTATCAAATGGCTGGTTTTGTAAACAAAAAATACTTAGAGGATGTAGAAGAAATGACTGTCCCGTGTACCTTGTTGGATCACAGGCTACACTTCACCCCATATCGCTACGATATACTCTGTGGTGCCCATACCTGCAATTCACCTGTATAACCTCATATCTTATCACCATTATGTGAATTATCCATTCACATTATTCTTGATTTTCAATCAGCCCAAATTATTTTTAGTTCCCATATTTCATACTCTTGCCTTCCCCACTCCAGATTCTCCACAGCAGTCAGTGTAATCTTTTAAAATGAAATCCAATCAGATCACTTCTCTGTGTAAATGTATTAGGCTTAGGTTTGAGCCAAGGTCTATAACCTTTGATTGACAGGGCTCTGCCCAACTGGGTTTTACCTTCATTTCCACTTCATTTTGTACCATGTTTCCTGGAGTTCCGTCCTCCACCTGCACTGACCTCAAGTGTCTCTCCTTCCTCCCTCAAACATCCTTCAGATCTTTTCTCAGAAAGTATTCTTCCAAAACACCCTGTCCTTTACCCATCTTAAAACTCATGTTCTGCGTCTTAGTAACCTGTATGCTTAACCCTCCCTCCTACTAAACTGAAATCCCTCTAAAGGCATAGATCATGGTTTGTGCACTCCTGTATCATGAGGCTTAGCAGAGTTCATCTCGCACTAACAGAGCCTCAAAAATTATTTAGACACAAATGACTGGGCTATAGAGTACAGTGCTGTCCAGTCATTATAAACTGGGATGTCAGCTGTTTAAAAAAAAAGTATCTAAGGCCAGCACGGTGGCTCGCTCACACCTATAATCCTAGCACACGTTGGGAGGACGAGGCAGGCAGATCACGAGGTCAGGAGTACAAGACCAGCCTGGCCAACATGGTGAAACCCTGTTTCCACTAAAAATACAAAAATTAGCCGGCGTGGTGATGGGCGCCAGTAATCCCAGCTACTCAAGAGGCTGAGGCAGGAGAATCACCTGGTGAAAGATTCTCCCCGTGGCCTGATAGCTTGGGGGAAGAACTCCTCCCTCCTCAGGCGCCGAGACCAGTTGCACCTGCAGCCTACGTCAGCAGCGGGCGTCAGCAAGCGAGCAGACGCCGGAAGAGGGCTGGCCGGAAGACAGGTACCCACCGACGGGCGAAAGAGACGCCATCCGGGTACCACGTAGCAGTTACGTCAGACTGGGAGACTTCCGGTTTCCAGGAGACCCTGAAAGCCCTGCCTCGCCCTCGCTTGAGGCTGATGCCATTTTAGGCCTCAGCCTGTCTGTATCCGGGCGTGGCTTGTTGCTCCACACTGCCTTGTGATGTTTGTTGGCGTGCTCTCGGGGTTCAAACCAATAATAGTGAGGGACAGAGCCTTGCAGCTTGAACCTGGGAGACGAAGGATGCAGTGAGCCGAGATCGCACTCCAGCCTGGGCGACGGAGTGACACTCCACCTCAAAAAAAAAAAAAAAAGTAAGTTTTGCCTCTTAAAAAAGTGCATCTGTGCTTGTGGCAGTGAGCGTGTTTGTGTCAGAAGAAAGCTCGTATTGACTGGAACGTATGCCATGACAACAGCACCAATGTCTACCACGAAGCAAAAGCAGGGAATAGGCTGCTCAGTATGTCTACAGGAAGATGGTCTGTGTGGTTCTGTTTCAGCCAAATTGATCCATTTGTGGGGCATCACGTAGATGCTCAGGGTGTATCCCAGAGATTAGCTATGGTGTCTTCATTTGCTTTTGAGTATGTGAATAGCTCTGGCAGTGCTTGGCAGGAGGTATCCTTTTCACATTCTCCCTGAGGTCATACAAATGGAAAAACCTTTTTAGGGAAGAATGTGGATGAGAAATGATGTTTTCAAAATGAAAACATATTCTCAGTTCATACCACACTCTCTGAAGACTGTGCGTTCTAGCCTGAGAATGGGGGTGGGGGATGGGCAAGTGGAAGCTGATGCTGATATGGCATTTGTGTTACATAAATCGTCTCTCCCTGAAAGAATTTATTAGACCAAGTAGGTGTTTGACCCCAGTGGGTTAATGCTAATTCCTCTCCCAGGAGTTTGGAATTTGCATTTCAAAATGCTGGTTTTTTTTTCGTTTTGTTTGAGTTGAGGGGTTACAGGGCAACCATTTCATATCATGGGCAGAGAAAGAAGGGGAAGCCAGTTAGCCAAGGGGAACGAGTGAGACAAAAGAGAGGAGAAGTGATGAAAGATGATATGGTTCCAGAGAGGCAGTGACAGTCCACAGACAGATGGGCCCTGGCTGCCTCGAAGCGTGATATCCATTTTCTTATTTCCATCCTTTTAAAGACTAGACTGCTCATGCTTCTCCAATAGATTCCTGCTTCCATCTAAGTTGCTCTTTTGACAATATAGTTTGAGTAGATTTTCCTTACATGAAATCAAAAGTATTTGATCTAGGCAAATATTTTGTAGTAATACCGAGTCTCAAGGCATTGAAAAATGACTTAAAAAAAAGTTTAAAAAAAATAGAATAGAGATCTATAGGGATGTAAAGGAAGAGACATTGGGCTGACAGGAGGTGATCTTATGTTCAGCAAAACTGACATGTGAACCTTCTGTTCTTCCCTAGCCGAGAAAGAACCGACGGGCACAGACTAGCCAGGCACAGTGGTGTGCACCTGTAGTCCTAGCTACTCTGGGGGAGGCTGAAGTGGGAGGATTGCCTAATCCCAGAGTTTCAGTCTAGCCTGTGCAACATGGTGAGACCTTCATCTCTCAAATAATTAAAAATTAAAAGTGCACAGGCTGCCTGACTTGGTATTTGTTTCTCCAGATTGTCATAGAGATGTCAGCAGGTGACTTGAAAGTAATGCTTCAAATTGTGTAGAAAATCAAATTATTCATTATTTATTGGTTAAATTACTAAGAGAAGTACTTGTCTCTCAGGCCCCAATACTTCATTTTTCTGGCTAATCTTCACCATTTTTCATTCACAAAGGATATTTGTTTTAGGCTCTAAAGTCAGTTAAAGACATAAAGTTTTGCAGTAAATGAGGTATGAAGATACTTGTACCTCAGAAATAAACCCTAAAGTCATGTAGATATAAGAGGTGTAATTGTGAAGTAGTAAATCTGTCTGCTTCCCCTGGTACAGCAGCTGATTCTATGGTCTGGTCTCAGTGCTATCTTCTAACATTTTGAGTGAATATCAGCATAATTGGCATGAGTGTAAAACTAGAGTAACTATTTTTAAAAAAGAGTTATACTTAAAATGTATCCATGCAGTAAATTTAATGAAGATATAATAGACTCACCATACCTCATGGTTAACCTTGAAATGCAGACATTTCCCATGAGGTTCTGTTAGCCCTACTTGTAAGTAGTTAATGCTGGTAATGGCATCAATAGTGACTGCCATTACTGGAGAGTGTACTTCGTGTAGGTTATGTGCAAAGGGCTTCATAGTTAGCTCATTCAGACTGTTCAGCAACCTTTGATGGTTTTAAAAACACAAAGTTGAAAAAAAAAAAACAGGGCATGGATCAGAGAAGGGAGCATTTATTATACAGATCTGAATCAGCCTTCATTCTTAACAAATCACTACAAATATGTAAAATGCATACAAGACCAAGAGTTAAGATAGCACTTGAACCATTTAAACAGGTTTTGGATAGCCACCCTGATGGCAGATCTTGAAGGAATTATCAGAAAAAAGATTTCAAAGCCTAAAACTTCACTTCCAGGTAGCAAAAGCTAGTGACTTTTCAGGGTCTCCTAGAATTTTAGTCTCCTTTTCGAAAAGGTCTACTATTGAGTATTTTGTGGGGTTTTCAAAGCTGATTTTATTTTTATTCTAATTACATAAAAAAAGAAGGGAAATTTTGCTATTGAAGAGTTCCTCAGAGTCATAACTTTATTTACTTTGGTGATAAGCAAAGCATAGCATTTATATATAAAATACTTCAATGTTTATCTCTCTCACTGTTTATAAGGGTCCCCACTAGTGTGTGTATTTGTGTGTGGGTGGAGGGTTCCAGATGGAAATAGATACCTAAATTATAGTTTTGCTGATATGGTTTAGCTCTGTGTCCCCACTCAAATCTCATCTGGAATTATAATCCCTAGGTGTCAAGGGAGGGACCAGTAATCCCATGTGCCAAAGGAAGGAGGTGATTAGATCATGAGAGCAGTTTCCTCCATGCTGTTCTGATAGTGAGTTCTTACGAGATCTGATGGTTTTATAAGTGTTTGACAGTTCTTCCATTACATGCTCTCTCCTGCCGTGAAGAAGGTGTCTGATTTCCCTTCAGTCCTGATTGTATGTTTCTTGAGACCTCCCTGGGGAACTGTAAATCAATGAAACCTCCTTCGTTTGTAAATTATCCAGTCTTGGGTTGTATCTTTATAGTAGTGTGAAAATGGACTAATACACTTGCCTTTGGTTTTAATTTAGTAGGTATACCTGGACAATCACATTATTTTCTATTTGCCCATTTCTCTCATTTGTAAACTTGAAATTTGAATGTGCATGATCTTCTTTTAAGAATCAAAATACAACATAATTATATATACTTAATCTTCATATTTTTCCCCACATGGAGTGCCGATCATTCACAAACTATTGGAACTTTCTATTGAGAGGATTCTAAAGTGTTTTTTCCTCTGCCACCTCCCCTCACTCAACTTGCCACCCTTGCCTTAGACCATTAGAAAGTATTATTTTATAGGGAAACTGCACTTTCTTTAGAGGGTTAATGGAAACTTTTGTAGCATAAAATTGTACAAATGTGATTGAAATAAATGGAGCATTTAAATCAATAACAACAAATCATTAGAACAGCTGGTAATTAACCTTTCATCTCTGCAAAGAATTATTTAGACAGCAATGCAGGGCAGCATCTTGTATACAAGTGTGTGTTAGTAGAAAACCTGCTGGTCCAAACACTGTTTTAATCATGATTTAGAAATATGAAATGGAGCATGATTTAATTTTGAAACTGATGCTTTTCAGATGCAAAACTTCCAAAGGTGACTGAAGATAACAATGCAGCATCTTCTATATACATAGCAGTGCTCTTCTCTAGGTTACAATGGTTTTTATAAACATAATTCATTTTGCTCTGAATGACTTGGGCAGGAAGAAATAGGATTTGAGAAATGTAAACTATATCATGTCTTTTTAAATATGAAAAGACAAAAGTACTCTTCCAAGGAAGGAACAGGGGAAGGAGTTACCATTTTTCTCAGGTCAAATAACCATCAAATCATTAGATAGGTCTTGGTGGTTTTTTGTTTAGTTTTTGTTTGTTTCGTTTTCAGAGATCGGGTCTCACTCTGTCGCCCAGGCTGGAGGTAGCGGTGTGATTATAGCTCACTGCTCCATGCCCAGCTAATTAAAAAAAAAATTGCAGAGATGGGGTCTTGCTTCATTGCTCAGGTTGGTCTCAAACTCCTGAGTTTAAGTGATATTCCTGCCTTTGCCTCCTAAAGCACTGAGATTACAGATTTGAGCCACTGTGCCTGGCCAGTTCTTGGTGTTTTCAACTATTTATCTGCCACCTCTAGGAAGATCTCAACAGAGTTCAAGTTATTTGAAATAAGCTAGACTTTAGCAAAGGCAGTAGATCTTTAGTATAGATCTAAGAACATAGCCTCAGCAAGATATAAAAACTGGTATAATCCTTTGAAGGCAAATGATAGGACAGATAACATTCTTTTGTCAATTATTCACTCAATAAAATTACTGAAGACCTAATATGTGTGTAGCACTTTATGAGATACTAGAAGAACTTAATAACAAGTTACATATTTTCTGAACTCAAGGAACATGAAACCTAATAAAAGATAGGCAATTTGTAACTGCCGTAATAGGTAATCACTGGATCAAAGTAGGGTCATATAAAAAAGAACACGCCATTCAGTCTTAGAATGTCAGGAGTGCCCACTTGTAAAGAGCATCAGTTAAGCCAAGACCTAAGGGATAAGTTGGAGTTGCCAGGGCAAGAAGGGAGACATGACTTTGTGCTTAAAAGAATATAAAATGCAATAAAAATGAGAGAAAAATGAATTCAATAAAGGGAGAGCACAAAGATAAGGCAAAAGAGATGAGTAGCAGCCGTATTATAAAGCACCTCATTTGCCCTATGAAAATATTTAAGATTAGGCTTACCTATTTTATTCTATACGCTCCAGTCTCTGCCCCTTAGCCCCTTTCTGGGTAGTTTTAGCTGCACCTTTAGGCAGCAGATGTATTTTACAAATCCATCTTCATGTCTTGCCTAGAGCCATGCTGCCAAATTATCTGCTATGTGTTTGTGTTAGCACTTCTGTACCCTGTCTAACAACTGTTTCAGGTGTGCCAAAGTGGTTTTATTTCCAGTGTTGTCCATTCCTGATCCATTGGGGTAACTAAGTCTTCCTTGGTTGTGTCAAAGTCATTTTAGGTTGGCAAAATAGCACTAGTTCATGAATGTATCAATGTCACTGAAGATTTTTCCTAAGGGCCTATGGAAATCATTTATAAAAACAAGCCAAGAATGGACGCTTTTCAGATATAAAACAAAATAAAACATCCCATAGAGAAAATGCAACAGATTCAGTAACATCAAGGTACAAATTTCTGCCCTAGTGGAGAACAGTTACACCTCTTTATGATTTATAAACCAGCTTCAACTGGAGCCTTTGAAAACTTTCTTATGCGCTAAAAACATGATATTGTAAGATTGTTTTAGATCCATCAAAATTCTTAAAAAATTGTATGTTTAAAGATTTTACCTGAAGGGCTGAATTAACTAGACTAGGTCTAACTATCATTTTACTTTCCTTGATGTCAGCAACTAGGAAGGTAAATTATATCTTATCCAAAGGAAAGGAAGTGTTAAAAGAAAAGAAAGAAGTTCTGATAAAAGCATTATGATTTTCTCCAAATGGCTTCTTCACAATTCTCATAAGTAGGTAACCGAATATTCCAACAAAATTATTCAAGCCTTCTTCATTCTTACAACCATAGAAAGGATATACTATTTTAGTCAGTCTTAAAAGTCTTCCCCTTCTGCTGCATTTGATTTGAACATGTGTGAATTCTATGTCCTTTGTCACTTGACCATTGTCATGTTTTTTGCTTTTCTTGAATACAGCTAGGCTAGGGGTGGAAGAGTCATTTATCATAATAATACATTTTGAATTGTGCCTAAGTGTTTAACATTGAATAGTCAAAAAATAGGGATTAATAAAGCCTTTATCAACATAGAGGAAATGTTCAGTGAAATGTTATTATTAGTTACAATAGCTGTGCTGCTATTTGCAGAACACTGTGATAAACTCCTCACAACAATTCAGTGGGCAGAGGCATTTTAACTCCACATATGAATGAGGAAATTGTGTAGAAAGAATAAGTATTTTGCAGGTCACACAGATTTTCAGAGCTTGGTTTCCTTATAACCCAATCTATTCTGTCTTTCTGGAAAAACACTCAAAGGAGATTTCACAGCTTTCTTTTTTAGTTGATTGTGGCCATGTTTCTGAATTCTAACTGAGTCACTCTTGAGGATTGAGGAGTGCGACTTCCAGGCTTAACTCATAATAATATCCCAATGGACAATTCTCTATGCTTCTTCCTCTGTGTATGATAAACTTTGGAAACTGTGTTTGAGAATGGCAAAACCGTAAGGCAGACAGAGCCTGAGTTTTTGAAGTACTACTAATCAATCAGAGTACTTATTCAGGTCTTTTCTTAAAAGAACCAGAGACACCCGTTTTATGAAACTGCTGAGATTTAGGGGTTTATTTATTACAGCAGTTAGGGTCATCCTAACCAATACATAGAGCTAGTAACTAGAAGAGAAAGAATTTGAGTTAAGGTATTCCTTCCCAAGGCATACGCTCTTAGCCACTTCTTGGCTTTCAGACTATTTAATACCTCCAATATGTTGCTTCTGGGATTGTTGTAATAGACATTATGCTAGGAACGGATTCCTTGAAGCATTTGCAAAATAGTTCTCAAGCCTCAGGCTCAGTACTAGTTCCATCCAGAAGGTTTTTTTTTTCTCTCTCTCTAGGTGCTACGGTTTGAATGTGGTTTATCCCCACCAAAACTCATGTTGAAATTTAATTGTCAGAATAATGCTGCCGAGAGGCAGAAAATTTAAGACATGATTAGGTTGATAATATGGATTAATATCTTTCTTGTGAGACTAGATTAGTTCTTGCTGGACTGGGTTAGTTTTTGTCAGAATGAGTTGTTAGAAATCATTGTGCCTTGGTTTTGTCCCTTTCACATGCCAACTTCTGCTTCTGTTTCCCTGCCATGTTATGACACTGCATGAGGTGTTCACTAGAAGCCACCAGATGCAATTGTGTAGTCTTGAACTTCCCAGCCTACAGAACCATGTGCTCACTTAACCTCTTTCCTTTATAAATCATCCAGTCTTTGGTATTCTATTATATCACATACATTACAAAATGAGATAATGATAATTACCTAGTGGCTGCTTGCTTGTTTATGAAATTGTGCTTGGTGATTTAGTGATTTCATTGATTAAGATCATTTTTAATAACTGCCCTCTAAAAATATAAATTATTTGGGCATCGCTGACTGAACACAAGCAATTATTTATCATCTAGCACTATGGAACTTAGGAAATTAAATGTGCATTGGAATTCAACAAAATACAGGGGAAATACATTTCTGTCTCTGGATGCATTCATGATTATTAAAGATGATAAAAAATAATCATTAAAATAAAATTATCAACTTCATTTTTTCTAACACTTTGGTCTCAAAAACTTTGTGGAAATCCATCTTGTCAGCATAACCAAAATGAGTTGTGGTTGGTGGAGCTGATGTATTCTGACATCACAGTTAGTCCCTTTCAGCCATCAATTCCCCTGAACTCAAAGTAATCTGTCAAAAACGTTCAGGAAGAAAAGCTGTAGTTACAAGGCAATTGAAAGAGCCATTTTGTTAGGGTTTCAGCTGTGAATTATCTCACAAGTAATATAAAATGAGAAGAAAGTATCTTGTCACTCAAAGGTAATGTGTTGTTTTAAGCTGCAGTGTGAAAATTCTTTGATTATTTCAACAGAACTAAAACTAGGTAAACAGTCTGGGAAGTAAGAAGATCCTTCTATCTAAGAAAATCGTCTCCATCTGTTTTTTGGTGCTTGAAGTTGTTCAATAAGCTATAATGTCAAAATATCAAGACAGAAACATCCCCTTTGGGTAGGAAATATAGAAAGTAAAATTTAAATTATTTGAAAATGATGTATTTCATAGATTTTCTCTAGAGAAGATTGTGATCGGCAAGAAGAATGGTGATAGCTCACTGTCACAAAGAGAGCAAAAAGTTCAGAAAGAAGAAGTGGGGAGCTCCCCCAAAATTAATTTGCTCCCACTTCTCCACTCTTCCAGTTTGGTAATCAAATTTTATCTCCATGAATGAATGCATAAGGCAGAAGGAAAATTGAATAGCATCTTCTGGTCATGGCTATGTTCCACAAACATATTTTCACATTCCTAATATACCTCTTAGAGCCAAAGAACCTAAATATAAAAGCTTTTTAAAAGCTTCAAATTGGTAGTAATCATTCATTTACAAACTTATCAGGTGGTAACTATCTCCTTTAAATCTAATTTTTATGGTATATGTGTAGGTCTTGTTTTTAATATGAAAAGCACTTTGAATTGAATTTCACTGTGCTTATTAATCACATAGAATATTAGGAATGGAGCCTCAAAATAACAGTGCCTTACAGAAAGTGGCTTTTTCACAGCTTCCCAGAGTACATTAATTATTAAAATATAGCATGAGAAATTATCTCTCCTTGTTTACCTATGTAATATATTTTAAAATTTGTATCTTACTGGCTGACTTATTTTAAACTAGCTGTGTTCTTATCAACCTAATTCCTTTTTCACAGGAAGAAGTGACTGAAAAAACAAGATGAATATCCTTTATTTCTTTTTCTTGCCTGATTGCTCTGGCTAGAACTTCCAGTACTATATTGAACAGGAGTGGTGAGAGAGGGCATCCTTGTCTAACAGTGCCAGATTTCAAAGGGAATGCTTCCAGTTTTTGCCCATTCAGTATGATACTGGCTGTTGGTTTGTCATAAATAGCTTTTATTATTTTGAGACACGGTCTGTCAATACCTAGTTTATTGAGGGTTTTTAGCATAAAGGGCTGTTGAATTTTGTTAAAGGCCTTCTCTGCATCAATTGTGATAATCATGTGGGTTTTGTCTTTGGTTCTGTTTATGTGGTGAATTACGTTTATAGACTTGCGTATGTTGAACCAGCTTGCATCCCCAGGATGAATCCTACTTGATCATGGTGGATAAGCTTTTTGATGTGCTGTTGCAATTGGCTTGCCAGTATTTTATTGAAGATTTTTGCATCTGTGTTCATCATGGGTATTGGCCTGAAGTTTTCTTTTCTTGATGAGTCTCTGCTGGGTTTTGGTATCAGGATGATGTTGGTCTCATAAAATGATTTGGGAAGGATTCCCTCTTTTTGGATTGTTTGGAATAGTTTCAGAAGGAATGGTACCAGCTCCTCTTTGTATGTCTGGTAGAATTTAGCTGTGAACCCATCTGGACCTGGGCTTTATTTTGGTGGTAGGCTCTTAATTGTTGCCTCAACTTCAGACCTTGTTACTGGTCTATTCAGGGTTTCGAATTCTTCCTGGTTTAGGCTTGGGAGGATGCAAGTGTCTAGGAATTTATCCATTTCTTCCAGTTTTACTGGTTTATGTGCATAGAGTTGTTTGTAATAATCTCTGATGATGGTTTGAATTTCTGTGGAATCTGTGGTGATATCCCCTTTATCGTTTTTTATTGCATCTATTTGATTCTTCTCTCTTTTCTTTTTTATTAATCTGGCTGGTGGTCTGTCTATTTTGTTGATCTTTTTGAAAAACCAGCTCCTGGATTTATTGATTTTTTGAAGGGTTTTTTGTGTCTCTATCTCCTTCAGTTCTGCTCTGATCTTAGTTATTTCTTGTCTTCTGCTAGATTTTGAGTTTTTTTGATCTTGCTCCTCTAGCTCTTTCAATTTTGAAAAAAGGGTGTCAATTTTAGATCTTTCCTTGCTTCTCATGTGGGCATTTATTGCTATATATTTTCTTCTAGAGACTGCTTTAAATGTGTCCCAGAGTTTCTGGTATGTTGTGTCTTCGTTCTTATTTGTTTTGAAGAACATCTTTATATCTGTCTTCATTTGGGTATTCAAATAGGAAAGGAGGAAGTCAAATTGTCTCTATTTGCAGATGACATGATTGTATATCTAGAAGACCCCATAGTCTCAGCCTAAAATCTCCTGAAACTGATAAGCAACTTCAGCAGAGTCTCAGCATACATAATCAGTGTACAAAAATCACAAGCATTCCTATACACCAACAAGAGACTTAAAGAGAGCCAAATCAAGAACGAACTGCCATTCACAATTGCTACAAAGAGAATATACCTAGGAATACAACTAACAAAGGATGTAAAGGACCTCTCAAGGAGAATTACAAGCCACTGCTCAATAAAATAAGGGAGGACACAAACAGATGGAGAAACATTCCATGTTCATGGTTAGGAAGAATCAATATTGTAAAAATGGCCATATTGCCCAAAGTAATTTACAGATTCAATGCTATCCCCATCAAGCTACCAATGACCTTCACAGAACTGGAAAAAAACACCTTAAGCTTCATATAGAACCAAAAGAGAGCCCGCATAGCCAAGTCAATTCTAAGTAAAAAGAACAAAGTGGGAGGCATCACGTTACCGGACTTCAAACTATACTACAAGGCTACAGTAATCAAAACAGCATGGTGTGGGAACCAAAACAGAGATATAGACCAATGGAACAGAACAGAGGCCTCTGAGGCAATACAACACATCTACAACCATCTGATCTTTGACAAACCTGATAAAAACAAGCAGTGGGGAAAGAATTCCCTGTTTAATGGTGTTGGGAAAACTGGCTAGCCATGTGCTGAAAGCAGAAACTGGACCCCTTTCTGACACCTTACACTAACATTAACTCCAGATGGATTAAAGACTTAAACATAAGACCTAACACTGTAAAAACCCTAGAAGAAAATCTAGGCAAAACCATTCAGGACGTAGGTATAGGCAAGGACTTCATGACCAAAACACCAAAAGCATTGGCAAGAAAAGCCAAAAGAGACAAATGGGACCTAATCAAACTCCACAGCTTCTGCATGGCAAAAGAAACAGTCATTACAGTGAATCAGCAACCAACAGAATGGGAAAAAATTTTTGCTGGTACCCATCTGACAAAGGGCTGATATCCAGAATTTACAAAGAAATCTTGTAAATCCAGATTTACAAGAAAAAAACAAGCCCATTCAAAAGTGGGCGAAGGATATGGACAGACACTTTACAAAAGAAGACATACATGAGGCCAACAAACATATGAAAAAATGCTCATCATCAGTGGTCATTAGAGAAATGCAAATCAAAACTACATTGAGGGCCGGGCGCGGTGGCTCAAGCCTGTAATCCCAGCACTTTGGGAGGCCGAGGCGGGTGGATCACAAGGTCGAGAGATCGAGACCAACCTGGTCAACATGGTGAAACCCCGTCTCTACTAAAAATACAAAAAATTAGCTGGGCATGGTGGCGTGTGCCTATAATCCCAGCTACTCAGGAGGCTGAGGCAGGAGAATTGCCTGAACCCAGGAGGCGGAGGTTGCGGTGAGCCGAGATCGTGCCATTGCACTCCAGCCTGGGTAACAAGAGCGAAACTCCGTCTCAAAAAAAAAAAAAAAAAAAGAGATCGAGACCATCCTGGTCAACATGGTGAAACCCCGTCTCTACTAAAAATACAAAAAAAAAAATTAGCTGGGCATGGTGGCACGTGCCTGTAATCCCAACTACTCATGAGGCTGAGGCAGGAGAATTGCTTGAACCCAGGAGGCGGAGGTTGCGGTGAGCCGAGATTGTGCCATTGCACTCCAGCCTGGGTAACAAGAGCGAAACTCTGTCTCAAAAGAAAAAAAAAAAAAAACTACATTGAGATACCATCTCACACCCATTAGAATGGCGATCATTACAAAATCTGGAGACAACAGATGCTGGAGAGGATGTGGAGAAATAGGAACACTTTTACACTGTTGGTGGGGGTGTAAACTAGTTCAATCATTGTGGAAGACAGTGTGGCACTTCCTCAAAGACCTAGAAATAGAAATTCCATTTGACCCACCAATCCCATTACTTGGTATGTATCCAAAGGATTATAAATCATTTTACTATAAGGACCCATGCACACAAATGTTCACTGCAGCACTGTTTACAATAGCAAAGACCTGGAACCAGCCCAAATGCCCATTGATGATAGACTGGACAGGGAAAATGTGGCACATATACACCATGGAATATTATGCAGCCATCAAAAACGATGAGTTTGTGTTCTTTGTAGGGACATGGATGAACCTAGAAACCATCGTTCTCAGCAAACTGACACAAGAACAGAAAATCAAACACTACATGTTCTCACTCATAGGTGGGTGTTGAACAATGAGGACACATGGACGTAGGGAGGGGAGCATCACACACTGGGGTCTGTTGGGGGGAAACAGGGGAGGGACAGCAGGGGGTGGGGAGCTGGGGAGAGATAGCATGGGGAGAAATGTCAGATATAGGTGAAGAGGAGGAAGGCAGCAAATCACGCTGCCATGTGTGTACCTATGCAACAATCCTCTTCACATGTACTCCAAAACCTAAAATAAAGAAAAAGAAAAAGAAAAAACAAGATGAAGAAAATAAGGTGCATTTATCTTAGGTCACATATGTGTTCCATATTCCTTATTTGTGAAAGACTGCAGTGAAGGCTATTGCAGAGGTGGGGAGAGAGACTGGAAAGAAACATTTTTTTCTCTCATCAGAAGCCTTTCTCACACCTGTCTTTTATAAACCAAGAAGAGAAAAGAATTTGATTGGTCTGATTCTGGAACATTTGTTGCACGTGGTTCCTGAGGACATAGGGTCACTATATCAGAAGAGCAGTACATAGAAAAGTTTGCTTCTTCTTTCCTCTCTCTGATCTCTTGTGTTATGACAGTAGGAGGCAGAAAGCTAGAGGCTGAAAATGAAGGTTTGGGATTACGGAAAAGGAGTGGCCCCTTGTGCCTTTACTGTAAGGCAATGTTATGGTTAAATGGAAAGTTCCACTTCTAGAGTTTAAGCCAATGTCAAAAGGATGCTTGAATTTTTTTTTTTTCTGGCTTGTAATTTTACTGGGAAACTCACAGAGAGGAAGGAAGGCTGTAACTTGGGGCAGGAATATGGTATTCCAGGATCTCTTAACTAAAATACCATCTTATAGCCATCTCCTACCCCACAGCAACCCATAGAATGCCACATTTACGTCTTACAATTTATATAAATAAATGAAAGTAGTACTGGTTGCACTGTTAAGATTCAAATTTGACAAAGCAACAGATAAAGGAGGTGTTATACTTTTAGCAGGTTTGAAAGTTCAAGGAATAAATAATAAATTCTACATATAGATTGTTGCCTTGGATTTCTACCAGCTGGATTTCTAGAAAGCAATCAAACTTCAAAGTTCATTGTTGTACCGGAGAAAATCAGCAGCCTTTGTATAGTTCATTTAGTCCCATTTTGTAACCAAATAATACTCCCAGATCTCTTAGGTATAAGGTTAAAGAGAATAAACATGGTTTAGGTAATTAGAAAAAGTTTCTTTTTTTTTCTTTTCCATTGGACAGGTATGAATTTACCTAGATTTGTCATTATTGCATTAATTTACTTTGGTGTTTGGCAAAGCAATAAAGAACAAGGTACCACTATAACAGGTTACTGTTATCAGTCTTTAAGGATGGGAATTTGAAAATTGTGCCATCTCCTGCCAAATCATTGCCACTTAAAACTAAAGGGACTGAAAAATTATTATGATAATATAACTTCCCCTACTTTTATCCTGAATCTCAAACAATAAAATTTATTACATGAAATATTTAAGTAATATAGGGAGAAATTAAAGAAATTAAATAGCCCTTCTCTTTAATGTCCTACATTTGTTTAATAAAGAGTATAGAAAAGGGAATAACCACAGGAAGAGACATAAGAAAGATACAGATTGATGGAAGCAGAGATTCCAGATAAGATAACCAGGAGAAACATGACCCTTACGAGAAACCACATAGTGAGGAAGACTCTGAATTTTCCACCATAAAATACTTGGGACTCCAGCTGTATGTCAAAAGCCAAGGATCAAGATAACTTCAGCAGGCTGAAAGGCCTTGCTCCTCCAGGTGCCTGACACTAGGGTTATGGGTACACAGCGCCAACAACATCCCTTTGAGGTGATTAAAGATGCTGCATAATAGAAGATTGATTTTCATGCCAAACTTTAAAAGTGATTGTCAGGAACATGTGGCTACCAAGGACAAGATCTAGAATCAAGCAGGTGATATTGGCAAGAGGGTGAGAAAGTAGTCTGAGGCCTGGTTAGAAGCCTGGCTTCCCATCATGTAGTTAAATAGCTGCAAGCAAATCATCTACCTTCACTGTGCTTTGGTTTCCTCTCAAATGAGATAACAGTATTCCCTACCAAAGGGTTGTGGTAAGGGCCAAATGAGATAATACATAAGGAACACTTAGAGAGTTACTTGCACAGAGTTAGAACTCTATGACCAAGTCCCCACTCTGCCCTGATAACTGTGATATTAAGGACATAGGGAGGTTTTCTCATCAAGTAACTTCCCCTTGTAAAGATGGAAAAACTGAGATGTAGAAATAATGGAGGATAGTGTAAGTAAGGTAGAGGTTAAACAAGGCTGTTTATTTGAACCTTCCATAACAAAGAGGTCACAGGAGCCACATAACAGAAATGTATGTCATGGCAGTAAGAAATTCAGAAGCCCAGCCCTCAAACCTGTGCCTGAAACTTCCACCATAAGATTTGTGCCTGAAACCATTGACACCTTTTTTTCCCCCACAAAAGACAAAGGGTATGAGTGTCTGCTGGAGCTAGCAGGCCATGGGGAAAAAGACCTATTTCAAAGGTAAGGCAGAAGGTTACTTTAAGCTGCTTGGTAAATCCCCAGGCTCTTCCCAAAGTGGAAAGCTGAGAAGTCCTCTTATTTGATGCTCCAATTCTTAGATGAAAAAAAAAAAAAAAAAAAAAAAAAAAAAAAATCTCCCAGCTTCGTCATTGTTCAAGGTGAGTTGAAACAGGATGGCTCACAGGCAGCTGTATTTACTCTCCTGTGCTGTTCCCAACTGCACGAGGTCATGCAGTACACTCTTACTGCCAGCAGCTCAGAGAATGCTCAATGAAGTTCCTACTGATTGTGAAAGCTTTTTAAGGCAGTAATTACCGTTGTGAGGCATAAGACTCTCTCTTCTTCTTAATAAAAGGGAAACAAATGGTCTCTTTTTCATCCTGATCGTCTTACTACTTTGACGCTGAGAATGTAGGCTCTGGGGACTATGAAACATGTCTTTGTAGTCTCAGTCTGTGTCTTTAAGAAAAAAAATTATAATAGAAACATACTAGGTTGGTGCAAAAGTTATTGTGGTTTTTGGCATTTAAAGTAACATATAAAAAACCACAATTATTTTTGCACCAACTGAATAATTCAATGTGTCTGAATCTATTAGGCTATGTCCTAGCATCAGAACGTGTTTCAGAATTTCTAACTCTTAGACTCACACCTGAAATTTAGTACATTTAGGGCTTTGGGGAGCTGTCCCTGAGTCTCCTGAAATTGATAAAATTATGTTTTATCTGCATGTTGTAAGAGAAAGACTCCAACTTTTTTTCATATTTTAATAAGGTTCCCTGTCATGAAAATGTTGAAAACTGCTAATCTTAGCTTGCCTCACAGAATACTGAATCTGAGTTCCCACTCCCCACCTGCTGCTGCAATATAGCTAGTCTCTAGTTTGTAAGTGCCTCAAACCCAGTCCAAACATACTTAGGAGTTAATTGAGATGTGTTAATTATTGTTATTTTTTAAAGTCCAGGAATATCTTGTTTCAGAAATGGCTAGACACAGCTTTTAAACAAGATCACCAAAACTTAATTTTTTTCCCTCTTTCTCCATCTCTGGACTATACTCTTTTTTAGCTTTAGGAAAGGCCTTGACACATGGTGAAAAGAAATCCATTGCAGTTCCAATTTTATAATGCCTTAGCTGAGCAAATCCAGTGGAAACTGTAACTGTAATATAGTGATTGTAATAACTGACTCTAGTTGGATCAACTTGAGTTACATCCTGCATCCCTGAGTCAAGCACTGTTGTCCAGGGGATCTCAACTGGGAGCAATTTCACACATGTGGCAATGCCTGAAGACAGTTTTGGTTTTCACAACTTGTGTGTGTTACCAGCATCTAGTAGGATTAGAGGATAGGGTTTCTGCTCAACATTCTACAATGCACAGGTCAGCCCCTCACAAGATAGAATTATCCAGCTGTAAATTCAGTGGTGCCAAGGTTGGGAAAACTTGCTAGAGCCAATGTATGAAAAGAAAGTGGTTGGTCATACCTGGAACTCATGCCTATACCTGGAATGAGAGAAGCGTAACCAAGGAGGAGAAGTATAGAAGAAATGTTTCCAAAGGAAAATAAAAATGTTGCAGCCTGAGAAAGGAAAAAGTTGTCCTAGTCAAGGAAAATCAAAAGAGATGTCTGCAACAGACATTATAAACAGGTATCTCTGTTTAAGCGTTTCCTGTCATTGAAGACTTAACAGTGTGTCAGGTACTGCACTTAATTTATTCTGTGCTTATTATTTAATCCTCACAAATGATTGAAGCAATTATTATTTTACTCATTGTATGGAGTTACTATGCAAGGCTCAACCAGTTAATAAGAGACAAAAAGGTATATCAAACTCATTTTTGACTCCATAGTCTGAGCTCTCTTTCCACATTATTCTTTGTCTCATAAGATTCTGTTTGGATAATAGAAAAATAAAAGCTTCAACTATTCGAAAAAAATAAGAAATAAAAAGATCTTCTCAAGTGATTACTCAGATTTGTCATGACTTCAATGAAAAGTAATGTTTCTCTTGCAAAGGCACTGCATAGGTTTTACATATTCTGTGTATACATGCATGTATTGCCTTTCACTTGTATATTTTAGGTCACTGAATAATTCCTTTTTCATTTTGCTTGCATGATTCAAGTTTGTTTTGGAAAACATAAAAGTCTTTGAGGACATGTATGTTCTGACTTTTGGCCTATTTTTTATCACCAAATGTCAGACTTCAAACTGCTTGCCAAAGGCAGTTGTGATTTACTCTCCTCCTCAACTTCTGTGAATTGATAAAATCATAAGGCATAATCTCCAAAGAAGAACATGTAACTCTGGATTTGTAAATGTGTGTATGTGTATATATGTTTCAAGGGTTGGACGAAGGGATTAATGGCTTCACTAGCAAAGTTTTAAAGACTGATTTTACATCTTTCTCAGCCATCATGATTTGTTTGTAAATCTTACTAGATTTTTTATATTGACCATTTAAAACATGTTTATTATGGAAGATTCTAAATGGATCCCAAATAAAACACAAAGATCACACCCATCTCCTAATACCGAGCTTCAATAGCTATCAATATTTTTGCTTTATTAGCTCATCTAATTCTCTTGAGTCTTTTTTCTGGAATATTTTATAGCAGATGTCTGGTGTAGTTCACTTAACTTCAAGATATTTTAATGTGCATCTCAAAAATGACATTTTATTATAAAACCTCAATGCCATTATCACACAAAACAAAATAATGCCATCTAATACCAAATCTAAATTCAAATTTCTTTGTCTAAAAATGTATTTTTATATTTGGTCTGTTCAAATTAGCGTTTAATGATATTGAGTGGTAAGGACTTGTAAGTTTCTTTTAAGATAGAACAATTCTTTCTCTCTGCTTCTACCTTTGATGCTACCTATTTGTTGAAGCATTCAGATATGAAGTGCTGCTCCACATTCTGGATTTTTTGAATTGTGTCCTTATTGTGTACTTAAACATATTTATAATAACTGTATCTTCTGTACAATGAAATGCAAATTTTGAATTTTCTAGAATTTGTTGTGGTATCACATCTTTTCTATTGCATCATATGACAAGACACATATCTCACTTTTAGTGGTACTAAGATTGATCAATAATTATAGATGGAGACAGCCTGATTCTTTCATTATAAAGTGCCTTATTAATCTTTCACTTAATGGTTTGCCATTATTTGATGACCATTTACTTGAATCATGTATTTTATCATTGATTGTAAAATGATGTTTTTTTCTAATTCTGTCATTGCTTTTACATTTATTTCCTGGATTTTCTTTCTTTCTTTATTAAATTAGCCCAGCACCATGGCTCATGCCTGTTATCCCAGCATTTTGAGAGGCCAAGGCAGGAGGATTGCTAGAGCTCAGAAGTTTGAGACTGGAATTCTTAATAAAAAGAAATGTCCCTTGTTCACTGGGGCTATTTTATCCCCTGAGTGTCAAGGTCAAAGGCAAAAGCAAGATAAATACTTATTTATTTCCCTTTAATTACTAATGTTATACCTAATGGTTGAAATACTAGCAATCTTCTGTAGTTCCCAGTGACATATATTTTGTTTCTGTATCTCCTTATTTTAGTGAGTAGGAGATATGTCTTATGAAATTGTAACTTTTAAAGTATAACTGCTGGCTTCCACCAAATGACAGTAATTATTCTTTTTTGTTCTTTTTTGCAGATGTTAGTGTTTGAAAACTTCAAATGTATACAATTATTGAGAGAATAGTAAATCATAAATTCTTGTGTTGTTGCTGGTTTCTTCCTCTGTTATCTTTGTCCCAGAAGCATACCCGCCAGATGTCAGCCTGAGGTCTCCTTTATGAGGTGTCTCTTTGGATATGTGGCGGTAGGCGAGCTGTGTGAGGAGATAGTCTGTCCCTTATAGGAGCTCAAGTGCTGAGCAGGGAGCTCTATTTTTCCGTTCAGAGCTGCTGGGCAGGTACATTTACACCTCCTGCGGTGGATCTCATAACTGCCTTTTTTTCCCAGTGCTCTGTCCTGGGAAGGTGAGGCTTTATTTATAAGTTCCTGACATGCTGCTGCCTTTTTTCAGAGATGCCTGCCCAAAAAGTAGGTAGTCTACTGAGAGTCTGCCAGCAGAGGCGTTGCTGAGCTGCCGTGGGCTCTGTCCAGCTGCTGTGTGATCTTCCTTGCAGTTTTGTTTTCAGAGGCACAGTTGTGACTGCCTTGGTAATGGTTGTCTGCCTTAGTAATGGTGGACTGCCTCAGTAATGGCAGACAGCCTCAGTAGTGGTGAACTGCCTTGGTAATGGCTGACACCCTTTCTCCCAGGTCCAGCTGTGCTTGTTGCGAAACTCAATTTAGAGCATTTCAGATTGCTGGTCTTTGTGGGGGTGTGACCCGCTGAGCTGGATCACCTGGCTCCCCGTTTCAGCCCCTCTTTTTTTAGTTGAATAGGTGGCTTTGTCTCTCAGGTGTTCCAGGTGCCAGTTGAAACAGCCACCCAGATTTGTGTGAGTTTTTGTGCAGAGATCCATAGTGCTGGCTGAAACAGCTGTGCTGGAAACTCGTGGCACTCAGCCCAGGAATCTCCTGGTCTGTGGGTAGTAAAAACTCGTTTGGAAGTGCAGTGATCACTCACTCTCTGCATTGGTCTCACTGGGAACTGCACTCCAGAGCTGTTCCTGTTCAGCCATCTTTGATCCCCTCCTCCAAGACAGCTTCCTTATGATCTTCTTTGCTATTTGGGCTTCTTTTTGTTAATGTTCCATGTGAGCTTTAGAATAGTTTCTTTTTAATACTGTGAAAAATCGTATGAGTCATTTGATAGGAATAATACTGGATCTGTAGATTGCTTTGGGTAGTATGGACATCAGTTTTTCCAACACATGAGCATGGAATGTTTTTCCATTTATGTCAGTTGTGATTTCTTTCAGTGGTGTTTTGTATCTCTACTTGTAGGGCTCTTTCACCTTCTTGGTTAGATGTATTCCTATGTATTTTATTTTTTTTGTGGCTATTGTAAATGGGATTGTTTTCTTGATTTGGCTCTTAGCTTTAGTGTTATTGCTGTATAGAATTGCTACTGGTTTTTATACATTTATTTTATATGCTGAGACTTTGCTAAAGTCATTTATCAGGTCTGAAAGTCTTTGGGCAAAATCTTTAGCAATTTCTAGTTATGAAATCATATCCTAAGTGAAGAGAGGTAATTTGATTTTATGTTTTTCTATTTGGATGCCCTTTATTTTTTTCTTTTGCCTGATTGCTCTGCCTAGGACTCCCAGTACTATATTGAATAGGAGTGATGAGAGTGGACATCATAGATGACTCTTGATATTTTGAGGTATGTTCCTTTGATACTTATTTTGTTGAGCATTTTTATCATAAAGGGATGTTGGATATATTGAATGTTATTTCTGCATCTATTGAGATGATTTTATGGTTTTGTTTTTAATTCTCTTAATGTGGTAAATCACATTTATTGATTTGCAAATGTTGAACTATCTTTCCATTCCCAGGAGTAAAGCCCACTTGATTGTGGTGAATTAACTTTTTGATGTGCTGTTAGATTTTGTTTACTGGTATGTTTTTGAGAACTTTTATTTTTATGTTGATCAGGGATATTGGCCCATAGTTTTCTTTTTTTGTTGTTGTTGTGTTTTTGGTATCAGAATGACACTGGTTTACTAGAATGAGTTAGGAAGAGAGGAACGCCTTCCTTGTTTTTTAGAAGAGTTTCAGTGTGATTGGTACCAGCTCTTCTTTATATGTATAATAGAATTCAGCTGTAAATTCATCTGGTCTAGGATTCTTTTTTGATTGCTAGTTTTTTTTATTATGGATTTGATTTTTTTATTCATTATTGATATGTTTGGGATTTTACTTCCTCTCTTCTCTTGAAGGATGTGTAGTCTTTCACTGTGTGTGTGTGTGTGTGTGTGTGTGTGTGTGTAGAGTGTTGACTGTAAAGATTTTTGACTTATTAAAGTCTAACATTAATAACTACCTACATTAATAACTATTTATCTTCTAAAATAAGTAAGGACCTTAGAATGTTTTTATTTGGTGTACCTTGTTCTTAATTTATATAATTTTAACGTGTTTTAATTCTACATGTATTTTAAACTCAACAAAATATTACTAACCTTATGTCACATTTTTTACCTTTTCACTGCTCTTTATTTTTTTCATCTTTTACAATTCTTGAGCTCCTTTTCCTCTGCCCAAAGAACATCTTTTTGTATTTACATTAGTACAGACTTGATAGTGACTAATTCCTTTTATGTTTTTATGTCTAAAAGTGTCTTAATTCTGCTTTTATTCTTGAATAATATTTTTCACTGAATATAGAATTGTGGGTCTGCAATTTTAAAAGGATATTTGCTTTGACCTTACACTATGTTTGTTGAGGACTTTGACCTTACACTATGTTTGTTGAGATGTCAGCTGTTAGTTCTTTTGTTGCTGGCTTTAAAGGTTTTTTATCTGTCTACTCTTAATAATTATCATTTTTCATGGTTTGGAAATTTTTACTATAATGTGTATAGATATAGGTTTCTTGTTTATCTTGCTTGAAGTGCTTAAAACTATTTTGCCTGCCTAGTTACCTAATGTGTGTAAGTTTTGAACATTTTTAGCAGTATATTTGCAAATATTGTTCTTGTTTTTCTCCTCTCCTGGAATATTTATCACACATGTAATTGACCATTGGCCATCTCTTATTCTTTGAAATTTTACCCTTTTTTTTCTCCTTCTGTGTCCTTGATTTTTTTTTATGGTTTCCAGTTCTTGGTCAAAACTGTCCATTTTTAATCCTTTTTTGTATGTTCTTTAAATTTAAATGTCATTTAAATGTTCTGTATTTCAAGACACTCATGACTGAAGACTCTGTGTCTCTGTTTATATTGTCCAATGTCACTAATGTTGCATGGTCTACTATATACCTTCTTATTTTATAATGTGTGCTGGGCATTTTGTCTGAAAAGCATTAAATGATTTGAACTCTAGGAAGATGTTATCTTTCTTTAGGAAAGATTTACACTTGGCCTATGAAGACTAATATTACATAATGCCTTGAAGCATTGGCACTCTGTCATTACCTCAATCTAATTCCAGGGATTGGGAGTATTTTCTTCTGAGTTGCAATTTTGATAAAGACTGTATAATTCTTCATTCATCTGGGAACATTACCCAAAGAGAGTGGTTACACTAGGCTTATCCCCAATTGGGAGGCTTTGAACTCCAAATCGTTTTCTTTTAGCCCATTAGGCTGTCAAAAGGCATTTCTCAGCTTGTCAGTGACAATTCTGGAATCAGGAAAGCAAATAAAACAAAAGAACATAACACAAACAAGAAAATCCAGATATTAATGACCCCAAACACCGGACTGATTAACAAGGCAAACATGGGAGCAACGAAGAATACAACCTGATTGAGATAACAACTTACCATTTTAAAAGTCACTTTAACCATAGACCTGCAGAGTTTTCTGGGTATTTGTTTACAGGATATAGTTTTAGGAAAAGTCTTTTTCTTTTCAGACAAGTAAGATGTTGTAGAATATCAGGATTTTTAAAACTGAGTGATAGATATGCTGCAGTTGATGCTACTCACTCAGAAACTAGGCGGTCTCCAGAGTCACTCCCGAATGGTAATGATGAGTTATGCAGTGCATATTGCTCTTGTTGTAGTTGAAAACTGAAGGCTCAGGAATGCTGCAGGCAACCACAAAAGGAGTGCTTACATGTCAGGATCCAGAGAAGAATTCTGTGGAATTGACACAGAACTTGAAATTATCATTCTAGGTTACATTACAGTAGTACCAGGTAAATATTGATCATTTAACTTTTTAAATAATGAATTTAAAATGATTTATTATCAATATTAGCTATAAAACAAAGGTGTGCTGCTTGGTCTACTGTTTCTGCATGCTGTCAGATGATAATGCTCTTATAAAAATGATGATTTATATGAAGAAGGGCTGTCCATGCCATCCGCTGCTACAAGAAAATAGTAGGGTTCACAGAGAATCCAAAAGGCTCTCTGCTAATATTTACAACATGATCCTAAGAAAAGGTGAGAGCAAAAGGCATCAGCTATGTAGTGACAAAAGTGAAAGCAAGCAAAGTTGAGACAAGTGGCCCATTTCTGCTGCCATTCGGAGCTATCTCTAAATGTCATGAGGTTATGTCATCTTCACTATTTATAATCCTCAAAATTTTAGTGGATTTCTTTTCTGGCTTCCCAGAACTAGAAGTTTTTTTTCTGTGTTGAAGAACATTTTTCATCTTATGAGCTCCTAAGGGAGAAACAAGGTCTAAATGAGGATTTTCTTATGCCTCTAAGAGGTTAGACACAACATGTAACTTAGGTTTTGCTTATCAAAAGCAATAACCAGGAACTTTCAAATAGAAACTAGTGACTCAAAGAAAGAGGGATAAGCGAGGAGTAGCAAACAGATTTCCAGTGGTATTGATGGCAAAACTGGCACTATCTCTGTTTTGTGTCTCTAGTGGCTGCAGCACACAGTATGATGTCACATGTCATTGCTGTTCTTGCCATCTGGTTCTGTAGCGTGACTGTGATGCTGGTTACCTAGATTCTAGTGCTTTCAGGACCCAGTTTTCTAGTCTTTCACCCTGTGCTTTGTGAGCTACCAACATCACTTCTAATTCTCTCAGATTCAGCAAGAAGTGTTTTCTTTTGATTACAGTTATGGCTTATGAGTGGTATAATCATCATCATAATTTTCATCTTCGTCACCCTTAATAGCTAAAATTTACTGAATATTTAAGATGTACTAGACACTCTGTTAACTACTTCATGGACATTCAAAAATGTCTTTAGCAAAAAATGGTCTCTCCACAATTCTGACAAGTAGTTGTAATAATTATCCTTATTTTACTTTTGAAAAACTGAGGCTTGAAAAAGTTAAGGAATTTGACCAAAGTTAATACCAGCACAAAAGCTGGGATTTAAACCCAAGCACGTTTAATCCCCACATTGAACTGTTTCCCTTATTGGTAGTATCATTGATGTTATTATTGAACTTCCTTTAACAAACTGTATTATTTCTAATCATCTTACCTTAGGTTATCCTATTACTATAATAATATTTCATCAGCCTTCTTTTGTAAATTAGAAAACAGAAAATAACTGCATTTCTCAAGGCTGCTGTTAGTAGATATTAAAGACTGAGGTTAAACCTCAATCTTTTGACTCTAAATGTGATTGGAATTTTATTTTACTAGCAAAATTCTAAAACAATTGTACTCCAATTTCAAGTACAGAGACTACCTCAATAACAGTAATCACACTATGTGACACTGAAAAAAATCAAAGGCTATGCTTGTTTCAGTTAGGTTTGTATTTCCCCCAAATCTCCAATTTTAATAGGCTTTTATTAAATATTTAGTGTAGTGAGAAATGGAATCATGTGACATCATATCTCTTAACCTTAAAGACAGCATACTATCGGTAATTGTAGTTTTCTCCCATTTTCAACATGTAAAAGTCTGACTTCTCTGAAAATCACCCCATTCACTTTGTCCTCATCGAAAAATGATACTTGATGCTAAAAGGCAAACCCTTTCAAAAGGAAAAAATGTAATATTAAATTGTGAATAGGAAAATGTATATCTACAGGATTAGGTTCATGGCAGCTCTATTTTATACTAGTGAAAAATGCAAATTACTTAGAATTTCTACATGAACCAGAATAATCTCACTTTATTTTATTTATTAGGATTATGCATTTTCTATTATTTATTAAATACATTACCTTATTTAAATATCATTTGTAAGTCTTGCATTCAAATCCCTGTAGTAGTACCAAGCTCAGACCCCTGTAGTCAGCTTGACCCCTTTCCCTTGTGCCTCTACTAGTTTGGTTCCTGTAACTTTCCACCTGGTTTGTCCCATTTCAGCCAGACGGACTTTCTCAATGTTCCTTGAATATGTCAAGCAAGCTCTGCCTCAGGGCCTTTGCACTTTCTCTTTCCTCTGCCTTCAATAATATTCCCCCTGATATTCGTATAGTTGGTTCCCTCACTTCAGTGATGCCTCTGTGCAAATATCATAGCTGTAGTGGGTATATCACTGAGCCCGTGTAAATCAGCATTATTCCACACTCATTCAGTTCTCCTCACTACCCTGATTTATGCTTCTTCATTACCCTTATATTTGACCTAGTAGGTGTATCTGTGTGTGTGTGATGTGTGTGTGTGTGTGTGTGTGTGTATATATATATGTATTTTTTTTCCTCCAATGACTAAATCAGTGCTAAATACATAGTTACTGGTCAGTGAATATGTATTGAGTAAAATAAGTTAGTTTGGGTTCATGTAAGCCCACTGCTGAACTCCTAGCTGAGTTGTTTACTCTTGTCTTTTTGATAAATCACCCTTTTTTCTGTGAATAGAAGGGTTCAACCCTATTGGCCATTTTTAGTCTTTTTACTATTACATATTGTGCACTCATTCTATTCCTTATCATATTATGTTTGAATTCAGTTATTCTTTCATGTGCTCCTTGACACTGTGCTGGGATTCTCCGCCTTCCCCATAAATTACTTTGAGTGTTAGCAAATACAATGCCTTATATTTTAAAAATTGATTTTAAGAAACATATTTGGTTTATTTAGCCTAGCAGTAAGAGAAAAACAGTTATCCCTGTTAGCTTGTCTTCATTCTTGTACTAGCAAGAAAGAAGAGAGAAAGATTGGTACCCCTTTCAACTTTCTTCTCTAGAGTTGGATTTTTGGGGGGCCCTATTGAAGAACTGAAAAAGTCTGAAAGCTGAACCAGAACTAATGCAAAATTAGCCTTGTATAGGGCTTATGTATAAGCCCACCTATTATTGACAATGTGCAACTTAAAGCAAAATATTAAAGCACCAATTAATTTCAAAAATTCAGGTTAATTTTATTCAATTCCTTAGTCTAAAACCAACATAAAAACATAATTACGTATTATTGAAGTGAATGGAGTTTAAACCATAACAACAAAGTAGAATATTAGATTTATAAACAGACAAACCTATTTGAGATGAAGCCATCTTACACAGGTTGGGTGACCTTGTACAAGATTCCTGGCCTTTCTGAGCCTCAGTTCTCATAAACATTGAATTACAAGAGAGAAACACAAAATTGCTACTGAAGAAAGAGATTATGTTTTATTGCCATATGGTGTATCCTATATGGTCCAAAGCATCTTAGTCATTTGACCTTTGTGTTTATGAATCTTCTACCTCAGGAGCAGAGGGCTTATGTAGCACCATTTATTTTTAAGTTTGTATCATAAATAAGTCCATTATATATTGCCTTTGTGACATATATATCAATTATCTCCAGTGTTTTAAAAGCACTCTCTGGCTGGGTATGCTGGCTCATGCCTGTAATTCCAGTACTTTGGAAGGCCAAGACAGGCAGATGACTTGAGACTAGGAGTTCGAGTTCAGCCTGGGCTACATAGGGAAACTCCGTCTCTACCAAAAACAGAAAAGTAGCTGGGCATGGTAATGCACACCTTTAGTTCCATTTACTTGGGAGGCTGAGATGGGAGAATAACTTGAGTTCAGGAGTTAGAAGTTGCAGTGAGTCTAGATAGTGCCACTTTCAGCCTGAGAGACAGAGTGAGACTCTGTATCAAAAAAAAAAAAAAAAAAAAAAAAAAAAAAAAAAAAAAAAATTGCCCATTGGAGGAATCTTATATCTTCTTTATAATATTTACTTTAAGAGTTTTTTTTTTTTAAATGTCTGTAGAATCTGCAGTGAGGACCCTCTTCATTCTGTGTGTCTGTGTGTGAATGAGTCTCACCTAAAGGCTTACCAAGTTTATCGCCTCTCAAGAAAACAATTTTTGACTTTGTTGATCCCTTTGCATGGTTTGTTTTCCATTTAGTTTGTTCTCATATCTTTAAAGTGTTCTTCTTAACATGTCCTTTAGGCTTAGTTTGGTGTTATTTTTCTAAATTCCTAAAATGAACAGTTAGCTTATTAATTATAAACCTTTCTTTTTTTGCTCTATAGGTATTTAAAACCTCAAATTTCCCTTTAAGGACAATGTTAGCTGTATCTCACACATTTTGCTATATATTATATCAAATGAATATATATCATTTGATGTAATATATATAATAAATAAATGTATATGACTATTATATTTTAGATCAAATTATACATATCATTTGATACATATATATATATAATTTGATATATATCATTAGATATTATATATATAGTATCAAGGGATTCTCACACCTCAGCCTCCCAAGTAAATGGAACTAAAGGTGTGCATCACCATGCCCAGCTAATTTTTCTATTTTTTATAGAGATGGGTTTTCACTATGTTACCCAGGCTGATCTTGAGTTATGTATATTCATTTGACGTATATCATGTTTTGCTATATATTAAGTACATATATATCATTTGATATATAAAAATGAATATGAATATAATATATATTACATCAAATGATATGTATCATTTGAATATATATCAAATGAATATATATCATTTGCTATAATATAGATAAAAATGAATATATATGAATGACTATATATTATTTTTATTTTTTTTAATTTTTTTTTATTTTTATTTTTTTTTTTTTTGAGACGGAGTTTTGCTCTTGTTACCCAGGCTGGAGTGCAATGGCACGATCTCGGCTCACCGCAACCTCCGCCTCCTGGGTTCAGGCAATTCTCCTGCCTCAGCCTCCTGAGTAGCTGGGATTACAGGCACGCACAACCATGCCCAGCTAATTTTTGTATTTTTAGTAGAGACGGGGTTTCACCTTGTTGACCAGGATGGTCTCGATCTCTCGACCTCGTGATCCACCCGCCTCAGCCTCCCAAAGTGCTGGGATTACAGGCTTGAGCCACCGCGCCCGGCTAAATGACTATATATTATAAGTAGATATATAATATATATCCCACGTTTTGATATCTATTTGAACACCAACACAATTGATTTATTCTTTCTTTCTGCCTAAATATAGATATAAATATCGATGCAGAGTTAAATAGACCTCATATATCTTGTACATATGTATAAATATCTATAACTATATTAAAAAATGCATGTAGGTTGGGAGTGGTGGCCCATGCCTGTAATTCCAGGACTTTGGGAGGCCAAGGTGGGTGGATCACGAGGTCAGGAGATCAAGACCATCTTGACCAACATGGAAACTCCATATACAAAAATTAGCCCACTGTGGTGGCACACACCTGTAGTCTCAGCTACTTAGGACGCTGAAGCAGGAGAATCACTTGAACCCGGGAATTGGAGGTTGCAGTGACCCGAGATTGTGCCACTGCACTCCAGCCTAGCCATAGAGCAAGACTCTGTCTCAAAGAAAAAAAAGCATCTAATATGCATAATATACATTCTTTTCAAGCACTCATGGGACATTTACAAAAATTGACCCTGTAATGGGAAATGTAATAAGTTACAACACATTTTAAAAGGTTAAAATCATTGTGAAGAATATAAAAAATTATCCTGGATGACTGTAAGATGTTACTTGAGAAAACATATATACATAAATTTGGAATTAAAGAAACACATATCTAAAAAATCTTATAAGTCAGATATAAAATTTTAATATAAGTTACTAAGTGGCTTAAATGAATGACTAAATATTATATATTGGATTGTGCCTATAATTCCAGCACTTTGGGAGGCCAAGGCAGGCAGATATATATTATGTGTGTGTATATATATATATATACACATATATATAATATATATATTATTATATAATATATCATAATATATAATATATGATATAATTAATATATATAGTATGTATAGTATGTATATATGTAGTATGTAATATTATATAATATATATTCATTCATTTATGCCACTTTGTAATTTATATTACATTATAAATTATAAATTATATGATTATACCTTATAGTTATAAATTATATTAAAATTTTGTAATTGACTCAGGTTTTTAGATATGTGTTTTTCGAATTCCAAATATATGTATATATTTTTTAAGTAATATTTTATAGATATCCAGCATAATTCATCGTATTCATCACAATGATTTTAACCTTTTAAAATGTGTTGTAACTTAATTATATTCCCACTGCAGGGTTAATTTTTGTAAGTGTCCCATAAGTGCTTGAAAAAAATATATATTTTGCATATTAGAGGCATTGTTTTTATATAGATATAGATATTTACATATGTATAAGATATACAAGTTCTACTTAACTCTATACCTATGTCTGTATTTATGTAGAAAGAAAAAATAAATTGTGTTGGTGTTCAAATCTTATATATTGTTACTCAGTTTTGGATTATTGTTCAACGAAATTCTGACTATTCACATAACTACTTATTTACTCTTAATAAGTATTAGGCAGTGTTAAACTATTTTGTGAATTATCTGATTCAATACACACAACAATTCTATTAGGTTGATACAGATGTAATTGTGATTTTTGCATTTCTGGAACTTGCCATTTGATATTGGAATAGATTCTTAAATAAATGTGGTTATGTGATACATCATTTTAATGGGTATTTCTTACTTTCTGATTTTTTGCTGATGACTTATTACTTTCTGTTTATATTATGTTTGTTTTAGACTATGGAAATGATGTTAGACAAAAAGCAAATTTGATCTGTTTTCTTATTTGAGTTCAAAATGGGTTTTAAAGCAGCAAAGACAACTCACAACATCAGCAATGCATTTGGCCCAGGAGCTGCTAATGAACATACATTGCAGTGGTGGTTCATGAAGTTTTGCAAAGGAGACAGAGTTTTAAAGATGAAGAGCTTACTGACAGGCCATTGGAAGTTGACAGTGAACAATTGAGAGCAATCATCGAAGCTGATTTCTTACAGCTGCATGAGAAGTTACTGAAGAACTCAAGGTCGACCATTCTAGGTCATTTGGCATTTGAAGCAAACTGGAAAGGAGAAATAGTTCGACAAGTGAGTGACTCATGAGCTGAATGGAAACAAAATTATCAGTTTGAAATGTCATCTTCTCATATTCTACAAAACTATAAACCATTTCTTTATCGGATTTCGACGTGCGATAAAAAATGGATTTTATACAATGGTGACCAGCCCAGTGGTTAGGCTGAAAAGAAGCTCCAAAGCACTTCCCAAAGCCAAACTTGCACCAAAAAAAGATCGTGGTCACTGTTTGATGGTCTCCTGCTAGTCTGACCCATTACAGCTTTCTGACTCATGGCGAAACCGTTATATCTGAGAAATGTGCTAAGCAAATCGATGAGCTGCCCCCAAATCTGCAGTGCCTGCAGCTGGCATTGGTCAACAAGAAAGGGCCCAATTCTCCATGACAATGCCAGACCACATGTTGTACAACCAATGCTTCAAAAGGTGAACAAATTGGGCTACAAAGTTTTGCTTCATCTGCCATATTCACCTGACTTCTCACCAACCAACTACCACTTCTTCAAGCATCTTGACAACTTTTTGCAAGGAAAACCCTTCCATAACCAGCAGGATGCAGAAAATGCTTTCCAAGAGTTCACCAAATCCCAAACAGGGATTTTTACACCCACAGGAATAAACAAACTTATTTCTCATTGGCAAAAATGTGTTGATTCTAACAGTTCCTGTTTTGATTAATAAAGTCTTTGAGCCTGGTTATAATGATTTAAAACTCATGGTCTTAAAGGGCAATCACTTTTGCACTAACCTAATATAAAATTAGAGGAAGGAAATTAAGACTCTAAAATATTAAGTAATTGCCCATTGTTCCATAACTAGTAGTGGGATGAAAGCGATGGGTGGGGTGGGATGGGATGGGTGATCCATAACCGGTACTGCAACCCAATTCTGTGTTACTCCAAGTTCATGCATTCATGACATTACTCAGAATTACTTTAGGTAATAGTCTTTGTCATGTATATAGGAAGGAAAGATTCTTTTATTTGCTTTTCACTATCCTTCTGTTCTGCAATGTCCCTGACCATTAATTTCTCCTTACCCAGGAATGACTTTCCTTGGTGATGTTGTGTGATTCTCATAGGAAATGTTAAATTCTGCTATTTGTTGGAGACAAAGTAACATCTAACTGGGAATGTGAACTGAAGCGAGATCCCTATTTGTTTTGGAAAGATGAAGAGATAGATGGGTACATAGATAGTTATTAAAAATAATGCTATTCTGTAACACTCTCCAAAGTTGTTCCCAAAGGTAAAATATCTAAGCAGTCTTATTCTCCAGTATACTGATCACTTCTTAATGGGACTTTATCTGATGTGTTCATTGCTGTATCTCTAGCACTTAGAATAATGTAGGCTCTTAGTAAATCTTTGCTAAATGAATTAATATATGGTATAAATTATACCAGCAAAGGAATTACTGACTTTTAAAAATTTAAATCATATGATGTTATATACAATAGATAAAACCCAGGTGCCACTTCAAAATGAATTCTTGCTTTGTTTTAATGTATATTCAGTCTCTGTTTTTATATCTCAGTGAACTAGCTTATGGTATAGTGCAACAACAAGGCAACCTCACTGCCAATTGAAATTTCCAACTGGGAGCTTTTCTGCAGGATATCCTTGGTAACTTGTAGTCCACAAATCACTTAAGTTATCTCAAGTATTATGGGCTTTAAATTGTCTCCAGAGAAAACTATCTTAATAGCCTTCTTTTATTGTTAGTACAAGTGTAAAGAATTATAGTCATCCCCTTATTGAAAAATGTATGAGACAAGATAATAAAAAGTGAAAATTATATAATAAATCATTTTGACCAGGTATGGAAGTAATAAACATAGATCACCTAAAAGACTAGCACATTGACTAATGGCAATAACATAGTTATTTCTTTGGGGAGCGAGTAGTTCATCTTTTTGCTCAATGAGCACCATACCAGAAAACAGGTTCATTCTGGCTTACTTTTAATTATTGTTGTTCCTTTATTATTATTGTTTTTTAAATCACAACAGTTGAACACTGGCTTGGTAATATGAGAAACCCAAGTTTGAAATATATATAAATACAAGTCTTGTGCAGTGACACTGCAATAACTTTTTTTCATTATTTTACTGACATTTGTCAGGCTCGAATCATTTAAATAATAGAAAATTAGAAATTAATAGGTGTTGTGCAAAATTTAACATTGAAAATTGGAGGCCTGCATTTAAATTGGGAAAGAACTTTGAATAGACATGAATACTGAAAATGGAGTTGTAGAAATACATTTAATAACATTTAAATCCCTGCTGGTTTTCACTCCTCATTTCAGTGAAAAAAGAAAAGTCATTTAGCTAAACAAGAAAAAGTCCTAAGAGGATCTGACTGGACTGTAGAGAGCTGCTGCTTTATTGGATTCTGTAGGCAGCAGATAACAAGATGTCACAAACGTTCTGAGCTCTGCTATGCCCTTTAGTATCCGTTCTAATGCTGATTTAAACGTTTTATGACAATCAAATAACAGAGTTAGAATCATTCAAAATTTGTGATACCTGGAAGGTTAAAATTGATCTTTAAAAGAAGAAACAGTTTTATTGAGGTATAATTGTCATACAATACACGACACCAATTTAAAGTGTACAATTTGATGAATTTTGACATATCTATACACCCATGAAGCCATCATTGCAATCAGAATAATGAACACATCCATCACCCACAGAAGTTTCATCCTGATCTCCTGCAACCATTTATTCCCACCATTCCTGTACTATCTTTTCTTAAATTTTCTAAGTTGTTTTGTCTAGCCTAGGTTCATTTTATTTCCATAATGATTTTGAAATCAGTTTTTCAATTGCTGGGAAAAACTTGGATGTTACTGGGATTCTGTTGAATCTAGAGATCAAACTGGGGAGAACTGATACCTTAACAGTATTGAGTCTTTTGATCCATGAACGAGATGTAACTCTCCATTTTTTCAAGTCTGTAATTTCTCCCATAAATGTTTTATAGTTTTCAGTATCATAGGGCTTTCATGTCATTAGTAAAATGCATCTCTGAGTATTTAACATTCTTATAATATTATAAATAGTTATGTTTTCTTAATTTCAATTTCTGATTGTTCATTGATTATATACAGAAATACAATTGATCCTGGTGTATCAATATTTTATATTACACACTTGCTAAACTCACTTATTCTAGTAGCTCTTTTGTAAATTTCATCTAGTAGAATCAGCTGACTCTCATTTCACTGCAGTTTTATTTCTCTTTTCCAATTTGAATGTTTCTTTATATTTTTCTTTCTTTTTTCTTCTCTGCCCCTCCCTTCCCCCCTTTTCCTTCTCTCTCTCCTTTCTTCCCTTCCTTCTTTCTTTCCTCCCTCCTTCCCTTATTTCTTCCCTTCCTTCCTTCTTTTTCTCTCTTTTTTACTTCATTTCTCCCTTGCTTCCTCCCTCCTTCTCTCTCTTTTTTTTCCCCTGACTGCACTAGATAGAATCTTTAGTACCGTGTCTAACACGTGTAGTGACCAGGCGTGGTGGCTAATGCCTATAATCCAAGTACTTTGGGAGGACTGGGCTAGGAGGGTCACTTGCAGCCAGGAACTTGAGACAAGCCTAGGAAACAAAGTAAGATCCTTATTTTAATAAAAATATGTAAATAAAAAATACCCAGGCATGGTGGGGTGTACCTGTGATTTTAGCTACCTGAGAGGCAGAGGCAGGAGGATAGCTTGAGCGCAGGAGTTCCAGGCTCCAGTGAGATCATGCAAATGCACTCCAGCCTGGGTGACAGAGTGAGACTCTGTCTCAAAAAAATGAACAAACAAGTGGTAGGAACAAGTTCTTTTTCCATTTCTGCTTAAAAAAAGCCTTTCAGATTCAGGGGTACATGTGCACATTTGCTATGTTGATAAATTGCATGTCACAGGGGTTTGATGTACAGATTATTTCATCACCCAGATAATAAGCCTAGTACCCAGTATATTGTTTTTTGATTCTCATTTTTCTACCACTTTCTACCTTCAAGTAGGTCCCAGTATGTGTGGTGTCCTTCTTTGTGTCCATGTGTGCTCATTATTTTGCTCTCAGTTAGAACATGTGGTATTTGGTTTTCTTTTCCTGTATTCTCCCAAGTAGCTAGAATCACAGGTGTACACCACCATGCCTGGCTAATTTTTATTTATTTATTTTTAGGAGAGATGTGAGTCTTACTTGGTTTCCTAGGCTTGTCTCAAGCTTCTGGCTGCAAGTATTCCTCCCACTTCAGTCTTCCCAAAGTGATTGGATTATAGGCATTAGCCATTGCACCTGGTCACTATATGTATTAGACATAGGATGAAGATTCTATCCAGTGTGGTCATGGAAAGAAAAAGAGAGTACACTTAGGATAATAGCCTCCAACTCCACTGATGTTGCTGCAAAGGATATGGTCTCATTCTTTTTTATGGATGCATAGTATTCCATGGTGTATATGTACCACATTTTCTTTGTACAGTCTACATTGATGGGCATTTGGGTTGATTCTGTATCTTTGCTATTCTGAATAGTGTTGCGTGTGTCTTTTTGGTAGAACAATTCATATTCCTTTGGGAATATATCCAGTAATGGGATTGCTGAGTTAAATGATAGTTTTGTTTTGAGTTCTTTGAGAAACTTCCAAACTGCTTTCCACAGAGACTGAACTAACCATGTGGAAAAAAGTATGAAAGCATTTCCTTCTCTCTTCAACCTTGCCAGCATTTGTAATTTTTTATTTTTTAATAATAGCCACTCCGACTGCCATAAAATGATATCTCATTATGATTTTCATTTGCATTTCTCTGATGACTAGTGATGTTGAGCTTCTTTTCATTTGTTTGTTGGGTGCTTTAATGTCTTTTTTTGAGAAGTGTTAATGTCCTTTGCCCACTTTTTAATAAGGTTATTTTTTACTTGTTAATTTGTTTAAGTTCCTTCTAGATACTGAATATTAGATCTTTGTCAGATGCGTAGGTTGCAAATATTTTCTCCCATTCTATATGTTGTCTGTTTACTTTGTTGATAGTTTCTTTTGCTGTGCAGAAATTCTTTAGTTTAATTGGTCCCGCTTGTCAATTTTTGCTTTTACTGCAATTACTTTTGGCATCTTAGTCATGAAATCTTTTCCAGAGCCTATGTCTAGAATGGTATTTCCTAGGTTATCTTCCAGAGTTTTTGTAGTTTTAGGTTTTACATTTAAGTCTTTAATCCATCTTGTGTTGATTTTGATATATAAGAAATGGATTCAGTTTCGGTCTTTTGCATATGGCTAGGCAATAATCCTAGTATCATGTGAATAGGGAGTCTTTTCCTCATTGGTCATTCTTGTGGAGTTTGTTGAATGGCAGTTTATTCTTGATTTGGCTCTCTTTAGGTCTGTTATTGGTGTATAGGAATGCTTGTGATTTTTGCACATTGATTTTTATCCTGAGACTTTGCTGAAGTTGCTTATCATCTTAAGGAGATTTTGGGCTTAGACCATAGGGTCTTCTAAATATACAATCGTGTTGTCTGCAGATAGAGACAATTTGACTTCCTCTTTTCCTAACTGAATACGCTTTGTTTCTTTTTTCTTGCTTGATATCCCTGGCCAGAACATCCAATACTATGTTGAATAGGAGTGATGAGAGAGGGCATCCTTGTCTTGTGCCAGATTTCAAAGGGAATGCTTCCAGTTTTTGCCCATTCAGTATGATATTGGCTGTGGGTTTGTTGTAAATAGCTTTTATTATTTTGAGATATGTTCCAATGATACCTAGTTTATTGAGAGTTTTTAGCATAAAGGACTGTTGAATTTTGTTGAAGGCCCTCTCTGCATCTACTGACATAATCATGTGATGCTTGTCTTTGGTTCTGTTTATGTGGTTGATTACATTTATAGATTTGCATATTTTGAACCACACTTGCATCCTAGGGATGAAGTCGACTTCATTGTGATGGAGAAGTTTTTTGGTATGCTGTTGGATTCTGTTTGCTAGTATTTTATTGAAGATTTTTGCATCAATGTTCATGATGGATATTGGCCTGAAATTTCTTTTTTAATTGTGTCTGCCAGATTTTGGCATCAGGATGATGTTGGTCTCATAAAATGAGTTAGGGAGGATTCTATCTTTTTGTATTGTTTGGAATAGTTTCAGAAAGAGTGCTACCAGCTCCTCTTTGTACCTCTGGTAGAAGTTGGCTATGAACTCGTCTGTTCCTGGACTGTTTTTGATTGGTAGGCTATTAAATGCTGCTTCAACTTCTGCCCTTGTTATTGGTCTATTCAGGGCTTCAACTTCTTCCTGGTTTAGTCTGGGAGGGTTTAGGTGTCCAGGAATTTATTTATTTCTTGATTTATTGGTTTATGTGCGTAGAAGTGTTTGTAATAATCTCTGATGGTGGTTTGTATTTCTTTGGAATCCATGGTGATAACCCCTTTATCATTTTTTATTGAATCTATTCGATTGTTCTCTCTCTTCCTTTTTAGTAGTCTGGTTGGGAGTCCAAATTTGTTCTTTTGTATTTTACCATTCAGTTATCTCTGCATCATTGGTTGTAAAGATTATTCTCATTCCATTCAATTGATTTGGCATCATTTAAAAAAAATCAATTGACTATAGATGTGTGGGTTATTTCTGGATTCATTTTTATTCCACTGATCTATATATTTAGCTTTATGCCATTACCTCCACAGTCATGATTAGTATGTGTTTGGAGTAAGTTTTGAAATGGAGGAGTGTGAATTCTCCAAATATGTTCCTATTTTTTTTTCACAATTCTTTAACTATTCTGGGTGTCTTGAATTTCCATATGAATTCTAGGATCAATTTGTGAACTTCTGCAAAAAGACCACCTGAGATTTTAATAGAAATTTCACAGACTCTGTAGATAGCTTATGGAATATTACATCTTAACAATATTAATTATCCCAATCCATGAACATGTGATGTCTTTCCATTTATTCAGGATTTATTCAATTCTGTTTAATAATATTTTGCATTTTCTGGTGTACAAGCTTTGAATATCTTTAGGTAAATCTGTTTTTCAGTATTTTATTCTTTCAAATTCAATTATAAATTGATTTTTAATATTTCTATTTTCATAATTTGTTATTGCTATTATTACAGAATTGATTATTATATATTGATTTTGTATTCTGTAAACTTGCTGAACTTGTTTATTAGCTCTAATAGTCTTTTATGTATTCCTTAGAATTTTATATGTATAAGGTCATGTGCAAATGGAGACATTTTTACTTCTGGCCTGATTTGGTGGCTCATATCTGTAATCCCAGCACTTTGGGAGGCCAAGGTGGATGGTTCACAAGGTCAGAAGTTCAAGACCAGCCTGGTCAACATGGTAAAACCCCATCTCTACTAAAAATACAAAAATTAGCTGAGCATGGGTGGTAGGCACCTGTAATCCCAGCTACTTGGGTAGCTGAGGCAGGAAAATTCCTTGAACCTGGAAGGCAGAGGTTGTACAGCTAGTGCTCGACTTACGACCACGATTGGTTCCGACAGACTGGTTGTAACATGATTTGGTCGTAAGATGAGTAGGCTATATGTACAGAACAGTACTGTGAAATGATGTTATAAAAATCTTTAAGTCATATTTTATCATAATTTTCTTTCATTATTGTTATATATCATAATTTTCTTTGTTCATTTTATGTCATTTGTATCATCTCTACACCATTTTGTTTCTTATTTTTACATTCGTCAGGTTTAAGTAAAACACTACATTACCAGTACAACTGGTTTAATATTTGCAAAACATACAAAATTACAAAATACAGGTGCATACAAAAATACAAAATACAGGTGTAAAAAATACCATAGGAAACATTTTCCCAATTGCAAAACATATCAAAATATATAAACATGTACGAAACATTTTATTGGCCGCTGGTGCTTGGCTGCGGATCGTTGATGTTGTCATCTGAGGCAGAAATTTCTCCATTTTGTGGATGGGCCTGTTTCGTTGCTTTGTTATAACTGTTGATTGCATGGGTGCAGAACCTTTCACAGCTTCATGAATTCTTTCTTTACCTTTCAAAATCGTCGATGCAGTCGAGTGTGATAACTTCGTATCACGTGCGATCACATTCACTTTCTTTCCTCCTTCGTACCGCTTAATTACCTTCATTTCTGTGTCGAGATTGATGGCCTTTCTTTCCTTCTTGGCAGGCTGAGGCATAGGCAAAGATAATTTCCTCTTGGTAGACATCTTGGGAGGGGTTTGATGAAAAATATCCAAGACACAAAACACAAATTGCTGTACCAAGTCTGGGATAACAGTTGAAATGGTGCATGCAGAGATGGTAGTGCTGCCGGAAGCTGGTCCACACTGTCGTACGCCCAGCTGGGCAGCATTTGCCCTACCAGACACAGAGCAGTCGTGGCCGGCGATTATGGTTGTAAAGTCGAATGGTCGTAAGTTGCATAGGCCGTAAGTTGTCAATACCTGTAGTGAGTTGAGATCATGCCACTGCACTCCAGCCTGTGTGAAAGAGCAAGACTCCATCTCAAACAAACAGAAATTACTTTTTTGTTTCCAATCTGAAAGTTTTTTCTTTCTTTTTCTTGCTTAATTATGCTGGCTAGAACCTTCAGTACAATGTCAACTAGAAGAGGCAAGGGTAAGCATGTTTATCTTGTTCCTGATCTCAGACAGAAAGCATTCACTCTTAGATCATTAAGCATGACATTAGCTATGGGTTTTTTTTCATAGATGCCCTTTATCAGGATAAGGGAGTTCACCTGTATTGTTAGTTTATTCCGTGTTTTTAAGGTGACAGTGGGCTCATTCTTTTTCTAATGGCTTTTCTGCATCAAATAAGATGATCGTGGGGATTTTGTCTCTAATTCGACCAATATGGTGTATTGACATTTACTGATTTTCATATATTGAACCAATCTTGAATTTCTGGGATACATCACAATTGGTGGTGGTATGATCATTTTTTCATGTTAATGAATTATGTTTTCTACTATTTGTTGGAGAGTCTCGAGTCTACATGAATAATGGATGTTAATCTGTAATTTTCTTTTCTTACCATGTCTTTGTCTGCATTTTGTATGAGGGTAGTATTGTTCTCCTAGAATAGAGTAGGAAGCATTCTCTATCTTTGATTTTCCTAGAAGTTTTTGAAGAACTGGTGTTCTTCTTTCGGTTTTTGGTAGAATTTATCAGTATAGCCATTTGATCAGGGGCTTTTATTTGGGGAAAATTTCTTGATTATTAATTCAATCTAATCTGTTGCAGATCTATTCAGATTTTCATTTTCTTCTTGAGTGTGTTTCAGTAGTTTTCATCTTTCTAAATATTTGCCTTTCTCTAGGTTATATAATTTGTTGACATACAGACATTCACAATATTCCCTTTTATTCCTTTTTATTTCACTTATTCAGAAGATAGTTTTGCTGGATATAGATTTCTCAGCAGGCATATTTTACTTTCAGTACTTTAATGATGTCTTCTCACACATGATTGCATTTTATCTGTTAAAAAGTTTAGTGTTATTCTTAGCTTTGCTAATTTACACATAATATTTTTTATTACTGGTTTTGAGCAATTTGATTATGATGTGTCTTGCATAACTTTTATAATTATATTTTTTAAGATAGAGATTTTTTTCTTTTTGTTTCTTGCAACTGTGGGTTTATAGTTTCCATCAAATCTGAAAAGTTTTTGGCCAATGTTTCTTGATCAGTTTTTTCTGGATCTGGACCCCTCCTCTCTTTGGTAGATGCTACTGTCACATATACTAGGCTGCTGAAAGTTGTTCCAGGGCACACTGATGTTCTTTTCATTGATTTTTCTATTCTTTATTCTTACTGTGCTTCATTTTGAATATGTTATATTGAAATATCTTCAAATTACCTAATCTATACTGAAATATATAATCAATGCATAATCTGCCATTAAGTTGATCCAGTGTATTTTTCTTCTTAGATATTGTTGTTTTCATGTCTAGAAGTTCAAATTGATGGGTTTATTACATCTTTGATGTCTCTGCTTAATTTTTGAATGTATAATTATCGCTTTATCATTATTATTATTATTATTATTATTTTGAGATGGAGTTTCGCTCTGTTGCCTAGGCTAGAGTGCAATGGCATGATCTTGGCTTGCTGCAGTCTCTGTCTCCCAGGTTCCAGCTGTTCTCCTGCCTCAGCCTTTTGAGAAGTTGGGATTTCAGGGACCCACCACCATGTCTGGCTAATTTTTATAATTTTAGTACAGACTGGGTTTCACTATGTTGGCCAGGCTGATCTTGAACTCTTGATCTCAGGTCATCCACCCACCTCGGCCTGCCAAAGTCCTGGGACTACAGGCACAAGGCATCACGCCTGGCTGTAATTACCACTTTAAAGTCTTCGTCTGCTAATTCTAATATCTGTGTCAGTTCTGTGTCACTGTTTCTAGCCCTGTGTGAATGCCAAGCACTTAAATCTTTAATCCTTTTGGATGGTTCTGTCTCTCATCTTAGGGGATTTTCTTATATTCATTCACTGATCAATACTCTGCTGTATATTCTGTGAAGACACTCTGGCTATTTCTCTGAGTTCTCTCCTTTCCAGTACTGTGTCCTATTAACTTTAATTACTTCAAATGTCCCATGGGCTTAGGGTCTCCATATATCAGAAACTTGATAAAAACTAACATATTTTATTCCTACAGTTTTCCTGGCTTTTATGTATTTGTGCATTCATCCAGGTATTATTTAACAAGTATATGAGTATCTATTAGTGTGAGGCCTTTTGCTAGGCGTTATGAGTATAATCTGGAGCCAAAAGCAAGTAAATTTCCTGCTTTAATAGAGTTCCTTGCCTAGTTAAAGAAAAATATATTCCCAAGTTCTAAGATAAGTACTCTGGAGAAAAAAAAAAAAAAGAATATAGTCCTAAGAGCCTGTTTTTAAAAATGAACTTAACTGTGCTGACTTTATAACATGTCACCTTTACTAGGTTGTCTACATTTTCCAGTATTTGTTTCATGTGTCTCTCCAATTAGCGTGTGTACAGGGAAGATTCTTGGAAAATCTGGAGAAAGAAAGGGAAGCAGCAGCCATTATTTAGCTCACGCACATATTTGCAGATCTGATGACACTGTTTTTGTGAAGCAGAAGCCAGATCTGAAACTGCTCTGCTTCACCTGGATCATTTTTTAGCTTCTTTGACTTCTGGGAAAAGTCCAGGTGTTTAGTTTCCAGCTGAAGGACCCTGGCTTTTACAGGGCACCTTTGTCACCAAAATCAGAGACAAGAAAACCTGGAAGGGTTTCAGCCAGTCTTGTGGGGCTCCAGCTTACTCTTGTTCTTCCCACTTTACATCCATCTTCCCTTCCCACAAGGCACAAAGGAAACAGCTCACAGAGACAGCTTAACTGGCTTTCTATCTATCTATCTATCTATCTATCTATCTATCTATCTATCTATCTATCTGTCTGTCTGTCTGTCTGTCTGTCTGTCTGTCTGTCTGTCTGTCTGTCGGTCCGTCTATTTCTCTATCCCTCGATCTCTTGCTCATCTTTTCTAGCAGTTGCTGAGTTTGGATATTAAAAAAAAAAAGATAGGGCCTTTTACCCTCAACGTTGGGCCTTACCTTAATTTCAGAATAACAAGAAAAATCCCTCTCATGATTCTGTTAAATTTTATCCTCATGGCAATAAGAAGCCATGGAAGGATCTTAGGAAGGGGAGTGAGGTAGGATTTGCATTTTAGAAAAATACCTCTGCCTCCTGCATGAAAAATGAGGACGCAAAAGGAGGATGTTTAGTTAATGTGCTTCTGGAGCAGTCCAGGGGAAAATGATAAAGGCTTAAAAAAAGGCATGAAAAATTAAGAGGCTGTGGTGGAGATATTAGGAAGTAAACAACAGAGTTTGATGAGCTTTGATGTTTTTCAACTCAAAAGTATTTGCATTTTGAACTAGAAAATAAGATAGGACGAAATTACTTATTGAAAGCATTCCAGATACAAAGACTTCTAAATAGAAAAACATTTAGGGACAGAAGTATCTTTCCAATATCTCTCAACAGCTCCACATCACTCTACTTCTAAAGTAAATTGTTTAGCTCCTTGTAAACTGTGGCTTGTGGACCAGCACCTCCTGCGTCTCTAAAAGTTTATTGGAAGTACATAATATCAAACCTCATTGGTAACTCCTAAGGCAGAATCTGTATCTTAACAAGCTTTCCAGATGAATCACCTGCATGTTAAAGTTGGAAAAGCTGTGCAAAGATTCTGCAGGTTGGAGAAAATTTAAATTCCATTTTGCTCTCCCAACCTATTAAGATATTCGAGATCAAAGAGGAAATAACTTATAGAAATAATTGGAATTTTCCCTCCCCACTCTCCCAGCATCAAGAAAAAGCTTCAGGTTCTTCTTCACACTTATTACCTTCAAAGTACTATTTTAACCTCTTTCAACTCATTGGAGCAGGTTGGACTCCTGACATCTTATCACCACTTGTAATTTTCAAACATCACAATAGCCATGGATGTCAGTGGGATTTTCCAAGGCATTTTGCATACAGCAGATTTAGCACAACTTTGGGGATGCTAATAATAAAACGGCTCCCTTTGGGATGCCGCAGAAGCAGGTGTAAAACATTATCTAGTTATAAGTAGATTAAAGAAGTTTCTTCTGATGAAGGCAGTTTCCCCTTTTGTAATTTCCTCTTACTAATAATGAGCAAAGAATAGATGAGGCTATTTATATCTCTGAATGCTTTCAATGAAACCAAGGGTGGGCATTGGACTTGAGAGGGAAAGCATCATATTCATAGACAAGCACCCTTATCAATAGATATCAACAGTCCATTTCAGCAATATTCAGCTGAGATCTGTTCATTTCAACTTGCCTTGAAGCAGCACTTAGCACTATGCCTAAACAGTAATTGTCAATTGACTAATATCTAGATAAATGAGGAGGTATGACATACCTGGTTAGTTTTCAGTCTTCCCCAACCAGACACATTCTCTACAGTTTCCTAGAACACTTTGCATAATCAGCCCACTTCTCCAAGCTCATCTCAGGCCATTCTGCTCTCTTTATTCCAGCCATGTGACTTTCTTTCATTTCCTTTAACATCCCTAGGTGATTTCTTCCCTAGGTCCCTCAAACATGTGTCTCCTCTGCCTGGATCCTCCTGCTTCTTGACTGTGTCATTCCCTTGCTTTAGGTCTAAGCCTAACTTCTGTCTTCTCAGAAAGGTTTCAAGACTACTTTTCTCCTACCTCCCACTTAAAGTAGGTCTCCTAATTTTCTCATACTACCCTGACCTTTTCTGTGATAGCACTTACCATAATTTGTAATTATTTATCTTTTTACTTCTCATTCCCCTCTTCTAAATAAAGAGACCAATTCTGTCCTACCCACCGAGGGCCAGATACCTACTCATTGCACATAAGCAAATATTAGTTGGCCAAATATTAATGCTACCCTACCTCCAAAAATGAACTCTTATGCTTATGAATTTTCATGGCTCCTAATATGTGCTGTATAGTTATACACTTAACCTGTTTTGATTTTTTTTTATATACTATGTTTTGTGCTCATTCAGAATGCTTGATTAGATTATCAACTCTAGGTAGAACATCATGTGTTTGTTTTGTGTAGCCTGTTCCCTGCCCATGATAGGTCTCAAATAAAGTTAGCCTGAATGATGAGTGAATGAATCCTCTGCCCCGGCAGTTAGTTCCTGTTGTACAGGAGAGCATTCAGCTGTTTTAAAGCTCAAAGTTACTTAGTAAGGAAGGCCAAGCATTTGCAACACTTTAATTGAGGTTAGTGATTTCCTTTTCTTCTTTAAGCTTTTTTTTTTTTTTGCTCAGAACTGGGGAATCAAACCACCTTTCTTCTTCCCTATGAGATTTGGGAAGTTAAATGGAGAAATGCTTGCAGTCATTAATTCTAAAAGGTGCTTCTTATATCTTGAGGGGTTTTTTTCACTGAGAGAGTAACTATAAAAGATAAGCATGATTTGAAGTAGGAAGGCTTTTGAAAGAATTTAGCTTTTGATAATTTTAAATGAATTATCACTAAGACATCAGACAGAGGTACCCTGCATGGACAGAAACATATAGGTCTATAGTTTCCGATACTCTGAAAAAATCATATTTCTGTGTTTTTTGTTTTAAAAGCTCATTCACAAATTGAATGTCTATGTGTGCCAGGCACTGTTATAGGTCTCAGAGCTGTAGTAACCAAGGAAAACAAGGTCACTGCCTGCACAGTCATCAATGAGGGAAGAGATAGGAAATGAGAAACACAAACAAAAACAGTAGTATTCCATGGAATACATGGCACAAAGGAGATGAAACGGGGGTAGTGAATAAAGAGTGCTGTTTTGGCTTGGTTGGTCAGGAAAGGCTTTTATAAGGAAGGGGGCATTTGAGTGGATTTTAAGAAAAGACATTTGAGTGGAGATTCATGGATAAGAAGGAGCCACCATGCTTTTCTTTTCTCTTTCACCACCTTTCCTTCTCTCCTCTTCCCTTCACTTTATCCCAAGTTTGTATGAATAAGACTATGGGCTCCCCAAAAGGAGGTGTCTACTTCCAATCCAAAAATGTTACATGACTATCAGGGAAACCTGCTTAAATGAAGAAGCAGTTAAGAATATCTCTGTAGCCCGCAGAGAACCCAACTGTTGTTTGAAAAACTGCTATTAATGTTTTCCTATCCATGATCTGGTGATCCTTCAGAAGGGAGAAAAGAGAAAAAGATTAGGGCGCAAGAGAGCAAGTGTGTGAGGGAGATTTGTTCTTGCTTAGAAGCAAGGGGATGCAAGTCAGGTCTCCACACGACTTGTAACTCAAGCTCTTTATTTAAAACTCAGGATGGTGAATTTAGTATCAAAATGCACATCCTATAATTTAAACAGTCCAATTTCAAGGAAACATTCTTTTCACTGATTCTGAGTGTGGCTTCCTTATGATGCACCACTGTGGAGTGACATAATGCAATTGTTGCTCTAACGGTGATGTATTAGTGCAATATATTTTCTCTTATTATGTAGACACTTAAATGTATATCTTTCTATATATGCTTCCATGAAGTGAAGGTAGTTAAATGTTGTTAAACAACTTAACCAATGTTCCCTCCCTTCTTGTATTTTCATTTAACACCAAGACCTGCAGGGTAATAGCAGTGACTTATGATCTATAATTTTACAGTGGGCTTGTATTGTCCTTCCTTATATTATCTCTACTAAGAGGAAAGCATTCCTTGTCTTCTTACTCTTTGACTTCCATGGAATCTTCATAAATTGGAATCAACAAGAATTTTTTAGTGTTGACAGAAAGAGGAATAAAGTGTATAAAATTTCTAGAATTAATGTTTTCTTCATAAGAACCTGAAAATTAATGAACCAGTCAAGATCTCAACTAATTAACAAGTTAGGAGAACTCCTGGATTTGGTTTTCTTCCTTGAAGTCACTCACTTATTAAATATCTAAGTGTACATTAATAGTTTATGTGTAAGAAAAAGGTACACCAAACACAATGCTAAGTGGTGAGAATGAGCTAAAGGAATACTGAGTGTGCTAAAAAGGGTATTTTCAGCCCTCTTGGTTTTGAAATTATTTATAGTAACAAAATAATCATAAGAATGACACAGTCATAAGAATGACAATTGCCTACAACATTTAGTGAACATCTTTACTTGCCAAACATCATGCTAAGTGCTTGACATAAAATTTTCACATTTGAACCTCACAGAAGACTTGCAAGTGACCACTCTTGTTACCCAGAGCAGAGGTGGGCAGTTCCAAGAAGAAACTGCGGTATGCCTAATCACCATACTTCATGTAATAAGCATGCCTTTGGTGGAGCATCACTGAGAATTGCAGCCCGAGGCTGAAAATGGCCACATATTGTTGGTTGTTAATGGCATTAAATAAATTCCCCATAAATCTGAAACTGGCATTAGGTACTCTAGCCTGTATTGTATGCCAGTGCTCTATTATACAATATGAAAAAACTTTATATTGCCTTCAAAAAAAGAGGTTAATATATCCAGTTAGGCAACAAATTGCTAAATTTAGCAATTACCTGTCTTTTTCCAGAAGTCAGTTCTTAGTTCCAGAGCTCTTTCACTGTTAAAAGAAAATGATTATTTTTCCAATGAAAAAAACTTTTACTGAATAAATGTCTTTAAGCCAGTTAATTTAAAGCTAAGTTAATCTTATTTATTAGTTTGTCATTTTTTCTGAGAAATCTGAAAACACAAGTCAATAGGGAGATGAAGGGTCAGAGATTTAGTTTATTTATTATTATGATGAATCTTGGCAAGTGTTTTTTTTTTTTTTCATATCCTTGAGTATGGGAACCATTTCCAGAGATTCTGATTTACTTGGTCTATAATATAGACTGGGTATTATGAAAAATTTTAATTGTCTAGCGGATTCTACCTTGTAGCTTTAGAAGTTGAGAATCACTACCTTATAATGTCCTTTTGAGAGAAAATAAAGAACAGATCACCATAGAGGATATTTTGCCTTAATTTATTTATTTAGTAAAAAAAGGCATTTTAAATAATATTTTTCAATTATCTTTTGAGGAGCAAAGTCCTTTGCATGAAAAAAAAAATCTAACTAGAGCCTTCAGTTGTTAAAGTTTGAGTTTATAGCTGCTCTGTTCCTCAAGTTGCCGGTGGGATAGGCCAGCAGGTAGAAAGAAAGGAGGATGACTTCAGTCCCAACCCGTTCTACTCACCCCTAGTCTCCTACTTCAAACTGAGCCGAGCTTAAGGCACTCTTTTCACTTCTCACATACATAGGAACTGATAATGTTTGTGTAGCTTGCCTAGGCAGATGGATGGACTGATGTCAGGACTGGGTGAAAGTAAATGACTTGGGGGTTTGGCTTAGACTTCAGGGTCTAAGGCCACTTCAAAGCTGAGGGAGTGAGGAATTGGGCACACCTAGGCCAATCTGTGGCATTCTAGTTGGAAATAACTCTGCCTTAAGATACAGATATAGAACTAAAGACTCCTAGGAGCAGTTTAAAAACAACTAGGTGGTCCCTGAAGCCTCTTTGAACTCAGAGAATGGCCCAGTAAACAACAAATGGGCTGATTGATTGATTCACTTAGTAAATATGCTTTGGTGATCTACAGTAAAAGGTACTATTCTAGGTGCTGAAGATACAGCAATAAACAAAACAAGCCTAGTCTTTTGCTGTCAAGAAATTTTCAGTCTAAAAGAAGAGGCACAACAATAAATAATACACATAGATAAAATACTACACATTATGGTAAATATTAGGAAAGAAGTATGATGAATAACTATGAGAGGGCTACTTCAGTCAGGGAGGCCAAAGATAGTTGCTTTGTGAAGGGGACATTTATGGGAAGGTGGAAAGATTGGAAGGAATCAGCTATATATTTGTAGATGTACAGGTGGTGTTGGGATAACATGAATTTCAGGAGAAGGAACAGCATTTACACGGACAGTAAGATGGAAAAGAGCTTCCTGATTACAAGAAACCAAAAGTCATGGCTGGCTGTGGTGGCACACGCCTGTAATCCCAGTACTTTGGGAGGTCGAAGCAGGTGGATCACTGGAGGTTAGGAGTTTGAGACCAGCCTGACACACATGGTGAAACCCTGTCTTTACTAAAACTACAAAATTAGCTGGGCATGTTGGAACATGCCTGTAATCTCAGCTATTTGGGAGGCTGAGGCAGGATAATTGCTTGAACCTGGGAGGCAGAGATTGCAGGGAGCTAAGATCATGCCATTGCACACCACCGTGGGCAACAAAAGCAAAATTTCATCTCAAAAAAAAAAAAAAAAAAAAAAAAAAAACAGAAAGAAAGCAAAAGTCAGCCAATGTGTTTCATACTCAAGAGGGAGAGTGGCCTGAGATAAAGGGAGAGGTACCAAAGGCCACGTCACACTAGGCCTTCAAGGTTACAGTGATGACTTGTAACTCTGTCCTATAAGAACAGGAAGCCATTGGAGGATGGAGACATGATGTGACCTAACTTTAAGGTAGTCTCTGTGACTGCAGTGTGGTGTATGGATTAGAGGGGAACAAGAGTGGAAACAGAAAGTTCATTTAGATGGGTACCGTAGGACTCCAGGGAAGAACAGTGGTTTGGTCTATGGTTCTGAGCTAGGTGGAGAGGAGTGGATGGATTTGAAATTCTTTTCAAAGTACAATCCAAAATGCTTATTTCCAAGGAAGGGGAAAGATATGGACAAGTGAATCCAGTCAAACCCAATCTCTAATTTGAAGAGGCATTGAGAAAAAGCCCTGTCATTCTGTGGTATTATCCAGTTTCATTACTGAGCCATGAGTGCCATGGACAGAGAACCATATGGGTCTACATTTTAATTTCCTGATCTGTCCAAAAAGTGAGTATATGATCTACCCTGATTACATAGGATTATTGTGAGGGGGAAAAAGAATCACCTCTAGGGAGCCTTTATAAAAATACCAAATGCAATGGAAATGCAAGGTATCAGCTATAGCATTGTCCTCGCACTTGACGTCACTGACACAAATTTCAAAAAAACATAATATTATACTGAATTTGAATATCTAGACTATTTACTTCTTAATAAAAATTGACGTGTAGAGCCTGGCTCAGTGATTCATTAACTTAATAATCTTGAAAAAGCCAATAACAACAAGTCACATATTACGTACCAGACATAGTGCTATGTAGGCACCTTATACACTTTGCCTCATGTACTCCTTCTAGAAGTTGTATATGTAGTTTTTGTCCGAATTTAGTAGCTAAAGAAGCTACAGCTCAGTGAGATGAGATTACTTGACTTGATTTAATTATTACAAGGGGTTTCTGGCAGAGCCAAAACTTAAATCAGGTTCTCAATACCATCATTAACTCTCCATGTTTCAATTTCCACATTTTGATACAGATGTAGTCCTGCCAGCTTTATAAGTTGGTTGAGAAGATCAAATTAAATAGCATATAGGCTGGGCATGATGGCTCACGGCTGTAATCCCAGCACTTTTGGAGGCCAAGGCAGGTGGATCACTTTGAGCACAGGAGTTCAAGACCAGCCTGAGCAACATGGCAAAATTCCATCTCTACAAAAAATGCAAAAAAAAAAAAAAAAGGAGCTGAGTGTGCTGGTACATGACTGTGGTCCCAGCTACTTGAGAGGCTGAGGCTGGAGAATCGCTTGAACCCTGGAGATGGAGGTTGCAGTGAGCCGAGATTGCACCACTGCACTCCAGGTTAGGCAACAAAGTGAGACCCTGTTTCAAAATAAATAATAATAAATAAAATTTAAAAATTAAAATAGAGCATATATAAGATACTTGTAAGTTATAGTACATTTCAGCAAATGCATGAGGTTTAAGGATAGCTTGTAAGCTCTGTGAATTTTATTCTACAAGACGGCCATGGATTGGATGCTTAGAAATCTGAGAGTCCAGTGTGTCCTTCTATTGAGACCTGAAGAAGTGCTTTTTCTTACCTTTGTTTCCTCTCCTGGGTCCTGTCTAAGGTGATCTGCTTGGGATAACACAGTTTCATTTTCCTCTATCATTTCCAAACTGTCATTGATGAAATGACAGATTTTTAAAGATGTTTTGAGATGATGCAATTTGAGATTAAGGTTTACACTAGCAGCCAAGAATTACAACTTCAAAATGTCTTCACAGATACAAAGTCCTAGTTAAAGTCATACCTTATATACATTTGGGAAGATATCTTTTTCTCATTTTTGACTATGCTCAAGCAGAACACAATTTAAAGAAAAAGCAGAATTACCCCGAAAAACAAGGGCCAAATAACACTGTACTCATATTGAAAATACTGGAGAGAGAATAGACTTATTTAAATGAAGCACACAATTGTGAAAAATTACAAATAATCCCTTCCTTTTCAGAGTTAGACAGACAGGTGACATCTCTGAGCACTTCAGACGTGATCTTGATTGATTGGAAAGGTTGTAGAAACCCTAAATATTGTAATTTATGTTTAGTTTAATCAAGGACATAGAAACTTTGTAGCATATGAAGATGCAGCATATTTCATCGTAGATTTTTCTAGACATGTGTGTCCCTAGTGGAAGGTTTAGATGTTAGTGGCACTTCTTGCATGGTAAGGTGATGTTGGAGTGGAGAAAAATCCAATTTCTGGTGACATATCAACATTCAGGAAGAACTTAAATTAGCTCTTTGTGTAATGTATTTCCATTTAAGTTAATATTGACACATTCTAGACTCTTCTGATTTTTGGGCTATGATCGGCTGAGCAAAGCGAAATCCTTGTTAGGGGAAGAACATAGTCAATGTCAATTTCCCTTGACAAAAGCTCTGCCTATATACTTTCTCTACTACAGAAAGCTTAACCACAATCACTTATGAATTGCTTAGTTACTTTAGAAAGCCTTCCAACAATTGAGCAACTGAATTTTCATCAAAAATTGAAATCTCAGGTGAATATAACCATTAACATGCAGCACTCTAATTGGGAATTTTATACTCTGGTTCTGAATTATGTTGACCATGAGGTTCAACACAGTGGAGCTTAAACATAGTGATGCTAAAGAGCAGCATCCTTTGCCAAGAGCCTATCCAGTTATAATCACAATGTCTGTCATTGAATTCTAGTCACTAGCAAATGGTTAGTATCTAACAATAGCCTCCCCATTGTATGCAGTAAAGCAAAAAAGAACATGGACTCTGTCCTCAAGGTTCTTGAGATCTAGTTGAAGAGAGGACATGTGCACAAAAGATACTCAAACTAGCATGCGATTGACAAAAAAAAACCTAGTACATTCTATACAATTTGAGATGATTAATGTAAACAGCTACCATTTGTTGACCAGCTTAACAGTAGCCTTAGTTATGCCATGAGTAAGGTCACTTAGAAGAGAGAGCTAACTTTTCACCAGGGTGGTCAAGATTGTACTGGTATGATCCTTGTACTGAAACATCAGCTCTTCCTGGGTCTCAAGCCTGCTGGCCTTCAGACTGGAACAAAAATGCTGACCCTTCCTCAAATAAGAGGGAACGTCTCCTGCCTGACTGTCTTCAAGTTGGAACAAAGTTTGTGGTTGTTATTGTTTTCTGCCCTCAGAATCAACCTGAAACTTCAGCTCTTCCTAGTTTTCAAGCCTGCTGGCCTTCAGACTAGAAACAGACACACACACACACACACACACACATACACACAGACACATAGACACACACACACATACACACAGACACACAGACACACACACACATACACACACACACACACCCATTGGTTCTGTTTCTCTGGAGAACTCTAATATACTACATTATAAGATTTAATTGAGCTTTAAAGACATAAAGCATTTAGTATAGTACCAAGCACATAACTAATGCTCAATAAATATTAGTAGTTGTTACTGAACCAGGCAGATAGGCATGGTTCAGTAACAAGGACTTAAGACATCAGAGTGGATATGCAATTATTGCAGAATTGTTTCTTGCCTATATACCCTACTGTGGGTTTGTGCAAAAGTCTTAATAGAGGTGAAGATAAGGAACCCTAATCAGAAACAGCTAACTGACCGGGAAGCACCGTGGAAGCAATGTGGAGAAGTAAGCAACAAAAAATGGAAAATTACACCCTCTGTTCTTCCTAAAATAGCATGACTTTGGCACTCAGGGACTCTGGTGCGTAGAAGCACTAGCTACCAATAGTGACAATGGGGGCAGTAATAGTACCTAGTGGTACCCAGGGAAAATAAATAGTGAATCACATAGAAACAGCTTGGTGCCCAAATATGAATACACAGATATATGACATTCCCAAAGAGAGCCAGAAAAAGGAGAGAAACATACTGCTCTATTTGTGATTACTGACCAGACTTGTTCTCAAGTCACCTCCGTGGTTTGTGGGAATCTTCAGGAAGGAATAGAATTCTCTAGAGACTGGCAAACCTGAAAAACACGTAAATGAAAGGGCCAGATAACTATGCTTGTCTTTATTCCTGCTTAACACTACTGGAGACTTGGTGGTGAAGTCATTTTCTCTATGCCATCTCCAGGCACAGATGTAGGGCAGATAGCATAAACAGTCAAGTCTTGCTGTATATGGCTATTCTGTTTATAAGAAACGTGCGAAGAAGTAGTCCACATTGAAATCAGTGGCAGATCCTACAGTAAATATTACCAAATATATGGATGTGATTAGGGCAACAAATATAAAAGAATGAACAACATATACTATCCTATGAATATAGAGGTCAGTGCCTCCCCTAAATGAATATAGACTACATAGCAAATGCTCAGAATGAATAAGATCAATTGTGGAGACAAATCAATGTGGTCCAGCTGTATGAGAGCATTAACTTTAATGGTTCTCATTTGTTTGTATAAATTCTACTTCAAAAAGAGCAGAACAATAAAACAGTGTGTAGTGGTCCTTTACTGTTTTCCTTGTAAGGAGATTGTGTTTCTGTGGTCCAACCTAATTCCTTACCATACAGAAGCAAAGGAATGACAGTTTCACCTCATGATTCCAAATAACTGGCTTGACTTATGTTTAGAGTGAATTGACCATTTAAACCACTGAGTTATTCGCAATCACCCTTGGTTTTATTGTTAGGATTAAATTTATTTATTCATCAAATTCTTTTTATTCCTTTTTATAAATCCAACAGCACTGTTGAGGGCACTCCACACATGATAAAGAGACAAACAAGGCAGGTGAAGTGTGCTCCCATGGAGATGACATTTTATGATGTGAGATAAACCATAAAGAAGGAAACAAATAAATAATCATGATGGCTTCTTAAAGTAATAATTCTGTAAGTAGTACAAATAAAGTAATGCACTGAAGAGAGTGTAAGAAAGTACCCATGCATATGTGCTTTTTGAGGTAGGGGGATTGGGGGAAAGCTCTCTGAAGAAGTGAGCTTCTGACATCTGAATAAGGAACAAGCCATGTGGAAAACTGTGGGAACAACATTGTAAACAGAATGAATTGCAAGTGAAAAGGCTCTGGGTCTGAAATAAGCTTGGTGAGAATAAGTTCTTGTAGAAAGAAGACCGATGGACTGAAGCATATTGAAAAAGAGGTGGAGTGATAAGACATGGGATTAGAGAGAGAGAGAGAGAGAGAGAGAGAGAGAGAGGAGAGAGAAGTACCAGAACATGGAGTACTTTCTATACTTTGAAAATGAGAATATGTTTTATCTTGAATGCATTGGAAACCATTGGATAATTTTAGTAATCTGTGACATGACTTATTTTGATTATTTAATAGATTGCTTTGGCTTTAGTGTAGAGAATGAATTGATCAATAAATTCCTGACTTGATAAATGCTTGGATAAATAGTAACTTGCAATCCAACTGTGAAATTAAATGCCACATTTTATTCTCTAAACAAATATTTGTTGATCACTGCCTGCTATGCACTGGAAATACAGTGGCAAAGATGTTGTCTCTGACAGGATCTCACAGTCTAGCAAGAAATATAGAAATTAAACAAATAATTACAGTTGCGACTTTACCCAGGGGAAGGCACAGGTGAAGCACAGTTTCCACCTCACTCAAAGTTAACACAAAGAGGATTGGAATCCATGACTCCCCAGTAAACAAGAACCATTTTTGCCGAGGGCTTGCTGATTACCAGCAGACTTTATATTAGTCAGGCATTCTTTAGTTGCAATAGATTAAAAAAAAATCAAACTAGCTTAAGACAAAAGAAATATATGAAGAAGGATTTATTGCTTAATATAATTGAACACTTTGGGCATGGCCTCACTCTCAATAGTTTAGAGAATCAAGTGATGAAATTCAGCGCCGGTAGAGAGCCTGGAGAATAAAGGTGGCAACTGGGGAAATGAAGGAACCTCCACCCATCAGAGTCTACAAATAAATTCTGCCTAAATTATGGTGATTCCTGAGCTGTTCCTGAATCAGGAAGGCTCTAAAGTTCTCAATGTAAAGCAATAGATGGAAGATTGAGAGCTGAACAATTGCTGTGCTGCCCACCAAAGGGAAGACAGAGCTTGGATTTTGAGGGTTTTGCTAAATACATTCAAGGACTTAAGGGGGAATATGCTTATATTTGAGAAATGATGTGAAAACCTAGCAGAGAAATAGAAACTATAAGAACCAAATAAAGGTTCTCATTCACCTCAGCTTTCTAACTGTAGGAGTCGCAATTCCATACTTTGGGTCTCAGGCTTGCCTTGACTGGGCTGAGGCACCTGCTGTGCTTTCCTCACCAGACCAAACTGACTGGTCATCAGGGTTTAGTGAGCTGCTGCTCTTGCCCTGAACTAACTGGAAAGGATGAGAGAGCAATGGGCTTCCTAAGCTCTAAAACTCATTCCTCCAAACTAATACTGTTCAAATGGTGGTAAGTGCCTCCATGAGATACCTTAGCAGGAGGATAAGTCATTATGAATGGACTATGTTGGCCTGTATAGTGGTGTTCTGAATTCAGGCATATTAGATGTATACAGTATATGGTAGCAAGGAGTATTTTCATTTAAAGATCTCTTCTCATTCACCCCAAGTGCAGTCAAAGGTGGCATTTTGCCTGAGTGGAATTGTCCTGGAGCAAAGCAAGAATAGTGTGAGTAAAAAATACCTGAAATGAAGGGGCCTTAATTTAGAGGAAAAGTTTATATCAAGTAAAATGATCACTGGGATGCCTGTTAACACATTTATTTTATTTGAGAAGTGAAGTCAGAATTTTTCTGACAGAAAGTAAACCTGATTTGGATTTAAAAAAGAAATAAAAATTTTAAAACTATAAAGTATAATATTTGAAAGGACACATTGGCTGAGTAAACTGGATAGCAGATTGGCAGATAAAAGGATACCAAAAAATAATTTATCATCATCTGACCTACACTACAAGATATATTAAACAAAGTACTTTAGGATGGAATGAAACAAAAAAATATTGCATGGAAACCTGTATCTACATGAAGAAAGAAAGAACACTGAAAAAAAAATATATATAGATATATGATGTTTTTCTTTTAATTTCTTTAAAGGAAATAAGACCATTCAAAGAAAAATTATAACATGTTTAATGGAGTTCATTAATATATATCAATGTAATATGTAAAGTAACAGTACACAAAGGCCAGAGAGTAATTGAAACTATACTGTTACAATTCTTTTATTTTGCTAGATGTGGTGCAAATTAACTCTAAGAAAATTATGATAAAACAAAAATAAATATTGCAATCCTATAGCAGGCACTAAAATGTCATGTCAAAAGGTTTAGCTAAGAAGACAGGAAGTATTAAAAGAGAAAATTTTAAAAAATTATTAACAGAAAATAAGACAGAAGCAAAAGATTTCTTTTGAAAGGCAGAAAGATAGAAAATAAATTACAGAATAGCAATTAAGTTCAGCCATAGCAGTGGTTAAATTTCAGTGAACTAAACGTCTCAATTAAAAGGTAGTGATTGTTAGATTGGCTATAATAGAAAACCCAGTTACAAGTTTTTTTTTTATTATTATTATTTTTTAATTGCATTTTAGGTTTTGGGGTACATGTGAAGAACATGCAAGATTGTTGCATAGGTACACACAAGGCAGTGTGGTTTGCTGTCTTCCGTCCCCTCACCTGTATCTGTCATTTCTCCCCATGCTATCTCTTCCCACCTCCCCACCCCCCATCCCTCCCCCATTTCCCCCCAACGGACCCCAGTGTGTAGTGCTCCCCTCCCTGTGTCCATGTGTTCTCATTGTTCAACACCTGCCTATAAGTGAGAATATACGGTGTTTGATTTTCTGCTCTTGTGTCAGATTGCTGAGAATGATGGTTTCCAGGTTCATCCATGTCCCTACAAAGGACGTGAACTCATCGTTTTTGATGGCTGCGTAATATTCCATGGTGTATATGTACCACATTTTCCCTATCCAGTCTATCATCGTTGGGCATTTAGGTTGGTTCCAGATCTTTGCTATTGTAAACAGTGCTGCAATGAACATTCGTGTGCACGTGTCCTTGTAGTAGAATGATTTATAATCCTTTGGATATATACCCAGTAATGGGATTGCTGGGTCAAATGGGATTTCTATTTTTAGGTCCTTGAGGAATCACCACACTGTCTTCCACAATGGTTGAATTAATTTACATTCCCACCAACAGTGTAAAAGTGTTCCTATTTCTCCACATCCTCTCCAGCATCTGTTGTTTCCAGATTTTTTAATGATCGCCATTCTACCAGTTACAAGTTTTATACAAGAAATCTGGGCGGGCATGGTGGCTCAAGCCTGTAATCCCAGCACTTTGGGAGGCTAAGGTGAGTGGATCACCTGAGGTCAGGAGTTCTAGACCAGCCTGGCAAACATGGAAAACCCCATCTCTACTAAAAATACAATATAAGCTGGGCCTCATAGCGGGCACCTGTAATCCCAGCTACTCAGGAGACTGAGGCAGGAGAATCCCTTAAACCCCAGAGGCAGAGGTTGCCATGAGCCAAGTTCTCACCACTGCACTCCAGCCTGGGTGACAAGAGCAAGACTTCATCTCAAAAAAGAAAAAAAAAAGAAGTATATTTTAATAACATATATAGGTTAAAACTAAAAGGATAAATGTTATGCCGACAGTTGGCATAAAAAGCTGAAAGGCTATATTAACATCAGAAAAAAAAATGACTTAAAGACAAAAAGTATTATCAGAGATAAAGAGGAACATTGTATAATAATGGATAGAAAATTCTTTGTAAGAATATAATAACCATAAATGCACATGATTTAATAGCATAGCTTTAAAATGTATGAAGAAAAAACTAATAAAACTAAAGGGAGAAAGAGATAAATTCTCAATCACAGTTGGAGATTTTAAACACCCTGAGTGAATTGACATTTATGAACTTCACTCAAAAACCACAGAATGCACATTCTTTTTAAGTACACATTAAAGGTTCACCAAGATAATCCATATGCCTGGCTAAAAATCAGTTTTAATAGATTCCAACAAAAGTAAAATCTTACAAAGTACACTCTCTGATGAAATTGAATCAATGTAGGAATTAATAAATTGATATTTGGAAATCCCAGATATTTGTTTACTAAAACTATATACACTTGTAAATAATCAATGGTTATAAAAGAAATGACAAAAAATATTAGATAACATTTTCATCCAAATGATAAAGAATACACAGCATACTTAGTGAAATGATCAAGTTTAAATAAAAACTAATAGGATTTAACATTATGAATTTCCTGATGCGTTTCACTAAAAAGTACAAAACATTATGTGGTATTTTTACAAAGAATAAAGCATAATCTTATTCTAATCATGAGAAAGTACTAGACAAACCCAAATTAAAGGACATTCTACAGAATAATTGACAAACATTCTTCAAAAATTATATTAAAAATAAGAAAACACTGAAGAACTGTCCATTTGGAGTAGAATAAGAAGAAACAAGAAAACAAAACAAAAATTAGAAAAACTGGTAAAATTCGTGCAAAGTCCATAATTTAGTTAGAAATACACCAATATCAATGTATCTGTTTCGATAGTCATCCCATAATTATGAAAGGCAGCAGAATTAGGGAAAACTTGAGGGCACGTACACATGAACTCTCTGTACTCTGTTTTTAAAATTTTTTCCTTAAATTCAAAATTAGTTCAAAGTAAAAAGTTAAAAATGATTGTAGAAGGCATGCACAGCGGTGTTTAGATTAAATGTAGCATACAGCAAACATAACTTCAAGTGTTTATATTAGAAAACAAGAAGGGTTTAAAAATCAGTGATCGAAGTTTTTAACTTATGAAGTTAGAAAAAGAACAAATTAAACTCACCATAAATAGAAGCAAGGAAAACTTAAACACAGAAATAGAAATTAATGCAATAGAATACAGAAAAATGGACAACTAATACTGACAATTAACAGAGAACATGCCAACTGATATGGTTTTCATTTCTGTCCCCATCCGATCTCATGTCAAATTGTAGTCCCCATTGTGGAAGAGGAGTCTGGTGGGAGGTGATTGGATCATAGGAGTGAACTTTCCCCTTGCTGTTCTCAGGATAGTGAGTTTTCCCAAGGTCTGGTTGTCTAGTGTGTAGCACCTCCCCCTTCACTCTCCCTTCAACCATGTAAGACATACTTGCTTCCCCTTCACCTTCTGCCGTAATTATAAATTTCCTGAGGCCTCTTTCCTAAGAAAGAGATTTCTCTTTTCTTTATAAATTATCCAGTCTCAGATAGTTCTTTATAGAAATGCAAGAGCAGACTAAGAAACCAACTTTCCAAACCACTTTTATCTAACAATGAAAATAAGAGAAGAATGAGATATGAGAAAATTCTTATAATTTTATGTTGACTCAAAATCCATTTTGAATATAAGGTGCATTTTTTCATACCAAAGCAGGGCTTGGTCACCATTGACAGTGTCCATTTATCTATCTCTTCCAAATTCCTCAATATGGTTGATTCAGATATCTGCCTTATACAACTTACTCCTGGTGATCATCGCCCTGTGGGACAGCTAGATACAACACACTTGAATCAACCCACTGACTCCCAAACCCTGCATGGTCTATGCAGGTATAGTGCAGTGACCACCTCACAGCATGTCTCCACAGATCTCTTGCCTGCCCCAAACCTCCCAATTAGAACTCCCAGAGAAAACCCGCTTGAGTAATACCCTGGACTCTAAAAATGCTTTGGCCCACAGATCTCTCTCTCTCTCTCTCTCGGTCCCTAACACTGGCTGAGCATGTGTGTCCCAGATAGCTCCTCCTTCCTATTTGCCCTATGAGGATGCTGACTGCCTCTCTCTGAGATCTGTGAGAAATAAGCTGCTTCCATTATTTCACGTTTTGTTGAGTTGCCTCCTGTATGTCTCACCTGACCAGCACACCTCAGCCTAACTTCTGTCCTAGTCAGGGCTCTCCTAGAGACTGGCTATCTTGATAGGAGTAAACTAGACACAGGTCAGACAGGAGACACAGGGACATCTGTCAGTTTAAACACATTTCCTGTGGGAAGGATATCTGTTCACAAGTCAGTCACTTAGACATTAGTCTGTCCATCAGGATAAAGAAGTATCCCATGAAAGGCGCACTGTGAACATCTGCAATCAAACCCTGTGGAGTTCCATCAGGGCAGGGCAGGGGGTTTTAGCCATTCTTCTTTTTTTTTTTTTAAGATAGCATTTTGCTCTTTTGCCCAGGCTGGAGTGAAGTCGCATGATCTCAGCTCCTTGCAACCTCCGTTCCTCGGGTTTAAGTGTTGGAGAGCCTGAGAAGCTAGGATTACAGGCACCTGCCACCACTCCCGGCCTACAGCCATTTTTGAGACAGACTTTAGCACCACATTAGAAAAAAAAAAAAAGATAATAAAAGTACATATATCAATTTGCTTTTGCCAGGCACCTGGAAGCATTCAGGGAAAAATTTAAAATAAATTTACAACTTGAAGCTCTTTGAACTACCTAAGTCATGTTAATTTGTGCTTTGAAGCCCCTTCAAGGAAGTCTTATTATTAAACAATTCAAGGGTTCCTGTACTCTGCTTAACAACAAGGCAACATTCAGCTACAGTCCTTAGGGACTGGAAGAGCCATTTATTTCTGATTTGTAACTTACTCTAAAAGCGTTGCTGTGGTTTCCCAGATTTGCACAGTAAAAGTTTCCTATTAAAACTCCTTTTTCAAAGGAAAGACCTTGGGAAACTAAAGCTCAGATTCACTGGTTTCAAAATATCCTTAGGTCAAAAGGTATAATAGTGTCCTGCTTACTGCTCTACTCTAGCCTTCACTTAGGGTAGAAGTCAGCACACACTTTCCATGAAGAGTCAGACAGCAAATATTTCAGGCGTTGCTTGTGATCTATAGAGCCTCTGTCATGGTGTCTCAGCTGTGCCACTGTAGAACAAAAGCAGCCATGAACAGTAAGGAAATGAATAAGTAGGCTGTATTCCAATTAAACTTTAATTACCAAGAATCAAGTTTGCGTTTCACATAATTTTTATGTGACACTATTTTCTTCAGCTATTAAAAAGTTTTAAAACCATTCTTAACACAGGAATTATACAAAGCAGGTAGCAAGCCAGATTTATCTCACAGGCCACTGACTTAGAAGTTTGCCTGATCAATTTTTGCTTCTTCATTGACCTTTCCTCATTATATGGCTATACATACACATTTACATACATGAACACATGCATACATACTGATACACACACAAATACACAGATACACAAACACAGCAGGCTATGGTTAGAAATTTAAGCACATTAATAAAAATCGAAGTAAATGCAGCAAAACTTACATTCACTCATACTTAGAGATTCCATTATCTCCCTAGATTTTTGTCCACATTACTTTTAGGTTTCAATTTATATATATTTAGAGGCATTTCTTCAATAGAGTTAGAATTGAAAAAGGAGTCCATTGTTCAGTAGGAATTGATTTGTGTTTTAGTATGGGTCCTTAAATGGAAAATTATTCATTTTATCTTAACATATGGAATTTAGTAGAAATAATATAGTAGCCACAGTATAACTGAGAGGCATCAATTTCAGTATAAAGTTTAGAAACTGATAATAAATAAAAAGACTATATATTAAATATGTTCAAGATATTTAATATCAATGGTATTTTCTACAGCCTTCTTAATAACTTTTATAACAGGCTAACATGCATGATAGATGTCATAAGAACTTCTTTGACATTTAATAAAATTTAATTTTTTATTTTTTAATTTTTGTGGGTACATAGTAGGTATATGTATATTTATGGGGTACATGAGATAGTTTTTTATAGGCATACAATATTTAGTAAACACATCAGAGTAAATGGGGTATCTATCACCACAAACATTTATCATTTATTTGTGTTACAAACATTTTGATTATACTTTAAGACAAGTGTCCCCAAACTATGGCCTGCGGGCCGCATGCGGCCCCCTGAGGCCATTTATCCGGCCCCCTGCTGCACTTCAGGAAGGGGCACCTCTTTCATTGGTGGTCAGTAAGAGGAGCACAGTATGTGGCGGCCCTCCAACGGTCTGAGGGACAGTGAACTGGCCCCCTGTGTAAAAAGTTTGGGGATGCCTGCTTTAAGATGTATAATACATTATTGTTCACTGTAGTCATCCTCTTATGCCACTAAATACTAGATTTTGTTAATTCTATCTAGCTATATTTTTATACCCATCAACCATCCCCTGTTCCCCAACCCCGCCTACCCTTCCCAGCCTCTGATAACCATCCTTCCACTCTCCATGAGTTCAATTGTTTTCATTTCTAGATCCCACAAATGAGTGCTAGTAAGCAAGGTTCGTCTTTCTGGGCCTGGCTCATTTCACTTACATAGTGACTTTCGGTTCCATGCATGTTGTTGCAAATGACAGAATTGCATTCTTTCTTTGGGCTGAGTAGTACTCCATTGTGTATATGTACCACATTTTCTTTATCCGTTGATCAGTCAATGGACCCTTAGATTGCTTCCAAATCTTGGCTTTTTGAGTAACTTTGCAACGAACATGGAGTGCAGATATCTCTTTGATATATTGATTTCCTTTCTTTTGGATATATACCCAGTAGTGGGATTGCTGGATCATATGGTAGTTTTATTTTTAGTTTTCTGAGGAAGCTCCATTCTGTTCTCTACAGCGGCTGTATTAATTTACATTCCCACCAACAGTGGTGTAAGGGGGCATCCTTGTTTTTTTCACATCTTAGAAGAAATACTTATTTTTCTCCCCTTTAGTATGGTGCTAGCTGTGAATCTGTCCTATATAACTTTTCTTGTGTTGAGGTATGTTTCTCCTATACCCAGGTTTTTTTTAGAGTTTTTATCATGAAGGTATGTTGAATTTTATCAAATGCTTTTTCAGCATCAATTGAAATGATCATATGACTTTTGTCCTTCATTCTGTGAATATGATGTATCTCACTGAATTATTTGCATATGTTGAACGACCCTTTCCTTCCTGGTATAAATCCCACTTGGTCATGATGAATGATTTATTTAATGTGTTATTTAACTTTGTTTGCTTGTGTTTTGTTGAAGACATTTGCATCAATACTTACCAGGAATATTGACCTGTAGTTTTCTTTTTCTGGATGTGTACTTTTCTGGTTTTGGTATCATGGTAATATTGGTGTTGTAGAGTAAGTTTGAAAGTGTTCCATCCTCCTCTATTTTTTGTAATAGCTTGAACAGGATTGGCATTAATTTTTCCTTGAATGTTTAGTTAAATTCAGCAGTGAAGCCAATGAGTTATAGGCTTTTCTTTGCTTGGAGACTTTTTATTATGGCTTTGATCTCATTACTTGTGTGTCGCTTCAGGTTTTGGATTTCTTTGTTCTTCAATCTGTGTAGGTTATATGTATCTAGGAATTTATCCATTTCTTCTAGGTTTTTAAATTTTTTGGCATATAGTTGCTCATAGTAATCTCTAATGATTCTTTGAATTTTTTTGGCGTCAGTTGTAGTATCTCCTTTTTGTCTCTGGTTTTGGTTTTTAGAATTTTCTTTCTTTTTCTCAGACTGCCTAAAGGTTTGCCAAATTTTCTTTATCTTTTTTTAAAAATAACTTCTGTTTCATTGACCTTTTATATTTTTATTTCATTTTCATTTATTTTATCTCTGATATTTATTATTTCTTTTCGTCTGCTATTCTAGAATTAAAGTTTTTCCTTCAGCCCTTTAAATATGCCATGCTGTCCTTGCCTGTAAGATTTCCACTGAGAAGTCTTCTGCCAGCCATATTAAAGCTGCTTTGTAAGTTTTTGTTTCTTTTGTCTTACTGTTTTTAGGGTTCTTTCTTTGTCCTTGATCTTTAGGAGTTTGATTATTAAATGCCTTGAGGTAGTCTTCTTTGGGTTAAATCTGCTTGGTGTTCTCTAATCCTCCTGCACACAAATATTGATATCTTTCTCTAAGTTTGGAAAGTCCTCTGCTGTTACCCCTTGGAATAAACTTTTTACCCGTATCTTTCTCTTCCTCTTCTTTGAGGCTAATAACTCAGATTTGCCTTTTTGAGACTATTTTCTAGATCTCATGGGTGGGTTGCATTCTTTTTAACTTCTTTCTCCTCTGTGTATTTTCAAATATCCTTTCTTCAAGCTCATTAGATATTTTTCTCTGTTTAATCAGTTCTACTCTTGGGAAGCTTTGTTGCATTGCATTCTTCAGTATGTCAGTTAAATTTTCAGCTCCAGAATTTCTGCTCGATTTTTTAAAAATTATTTCAGTCTCACTGTAACGTGTCTAATAGGATTCTTCCTTCTCTGTGTTATCATTTTGTTGAGCTTTGTCAAAACAACTATTTTCAATTCTCTGTCTGTAGGTCACACATCTCTGTCACTTGGATTTGTCACTGATTCCTTAGTTAATTCGGTGAGCTCATGGTTTCATGGACAATCTTGATGATTGTGAATGTTTGTCGATGTGTGGGCATTGAAGACTTAGGCATTTTTTATAGTCTTAAGTCTGGGCATATTTTTTATCATCCTCAGTCTGGGCTTACTTGCACCCATCCTTCTTAGGAAGGTTTTCCAAGTATTAAAAGGGAATTAATTGCTGTGATCTAAAGCTTTGGTCATATCTGTATTTGGGGTCACCTCCATATGACATTAGCAAACTCAAAGAGGTACCATGTGAGTGGGTAAGATCTAGGAGAATTCTCTGGAATGGAAGGCAGAGACTCTTGGGTCTCCTCTCTACTTTCCCACTAACAGAGTTTTTCTCTCTTTCCATGCTAAGTTACATGGATCTGGGAGAGAGAAGACACAAGCAACCCTGTGGCCACCAACACTGGGACTGTGTTGTATCAGACCCAAAGCCAGCAGGACTGGGTCTCACCTAATGCCCCTGGCAATTACTGCTTGACTACCACTGATTTTACTCAATGACCCAGGACTCTTGTCAGCAGCTAAGGAATCCAACAAGGCTTGTGTCCTACCCTTCAGAGTGGTGAGGTCCCTCCTGGCCCAGGACAGGTCCAGAATGTTGTCTGAGAACCAGGGCCTGAAGTTAAGAACATTATGAATCTACCTGGTGCTCTATTCTCCTGCAGCTGAGCTTATCCAAGCCACAAGACTAAGTTCTTCTTGCTCTTTCCTCTCCTTTCCTCATGAAGAAGGAATCCCTCCCCATGGACATCACCACTCCGGGCCCATGGGGATCTCAGCACTCTGTATTTAGCTTTTGTGAATGCTTCCAGGCCTAAGTCTTTCCTTTCAGTGTAGTGGGCTCCCCTCTGGTCAAGAGTGGGTCCAGGAATGCTGTCCAGGGGTGAATGCCTGGAATCAGGAGCTCCAGGAAACCACTTTGTGCTCTACTTCACTGTGGCCTAGATGGTGCACAGTTTACAAGACTAAGTTTCCTTTACTCTTCTCTTTTCCTCTAACAGAAGGAATCTCTCTCCCTGGCCACCATAGCTGGTAATATACTGAGTCACACCTGAAGCTAGCCCTGGGTCTCACGTAAGTGAGAACTGCTTGGGTACCACTGATGTTTATTTTCAAGGCCCAAGAACTCTTTAGTCAGCAGGTGATTAATCCTGCTAGGACTAGGTCCTTGCCTTCAGGGAAATGACTTCCCTAATGACGTATGGTGTATCTAGAAATGTCCTTTGGGAGCTAGGGCTTGGAATGCAGGCCTTATTACTCTGCCTGGTGCCCTATCCTACTGTGGCTGAGCTGGTATCCAAGTTGCAAGAGAAAGTCTTTATTTTTTCTTCTCTTCTCCTCAAGATAAAGCTGGGAGCTGCACTGTATGGAGTTGGGGAGTGGGTGGCACAAGCAGCACTTCTTTGGCTGCTCCAACTTGTGTCTCACTGTATCATACGTACGTCCCTCAAGTTCACTGACTCTGAGCCCAACACACAACCAGAACTTGCCCAGGAATTGCAATCCTTGTAGCCTAGACTGCCTTTCAAGTTTGTTTAGGACCCTGGACCACTTTGGCCTGCGGTGGCAGGGCTGCCAGGACTCAGGTTCTGATCTGTGTGATGGGTGACTCCCTTCTGGCCAGGGCTGGTCTAAATGCTAACTGTGTGGGCTCCAGCTGAGTTTTGCCCATGCTGTTTTCTACTGTGACAGGGCAGGACTGAGCTCCAATGCAAAGTCCCACCATCACTGTGCTCTTCCTCCCCCAGCAGCATAGATTCTCTCTCCGTACCATGTGGCTGTTTCTGGGGGATGGGTTAGGGGTGATGTCAGCAATTCAAGACTGTCTTTTTTACCCACTTCAATGCCTCTTTCCTTGAAATGATGTTAAAACCACATACTGTGATTGCTCACCTGACTTTTGGCTCTCATGAGGGTGCTTTCTTGTATGGATAATTGTTCAGTTTTGGTGTTTCCGCTGGTGAGACAATTATTAGAGGTGTCTATTTGGCCATGTTGCTCTGCCTCACTCCTAACATTTATATTAAACTTAAGGACCGAGATAGCAAGTGTGGATCTATGCCCATCAATAACTTTGGTCTTTGCAAAAAGTCATAATTCTATAATGAAAGTAGTTGAATAAAAGAACAGCATAGTACATTATAGTAGAGAATCTCAATATTTAACAAGTAAAATGTAGAGATTAGACTGATTTTTATAAATAAAATATGCCAATTAAAATGAAAACATTTTGTTTCTATTATGCAAGCAAGATCATGTTTATGAGTCTTAAAACATTGGTGAACAAGAAATGCATTAGACCCATATATCAATTGTCCATTGAGGAATAGTCTCTTTAACAAATGGTGCTTTGAGAACTGAATATTAACATGAAAAATATAAAGTTAGACCCATACCTCAATTCATATACAAATATTAACTTGAAATGGATCCAAGACATAAATGTTAGAGCTAAACCTATAAAATTCTTAGAAGAAAACATAGGGATAATCTTAATAATTTTGATTTTAGAAATGGATATTTATGTATTATACCAGAAGCACAATTAACAGAAAAAAATAAATTGTACCTGATCAAAATTAAAAATGCTTGTGCATCAGAGAACATATCAAGAAAGTGAAAAAACAACGTATAAAATGGGAGAATATATTTGCAAATCATGCATCTGAGAAAGATCTAATATACAGAATATATAAAGAACTCTTACAATTCAACAACAAAAGGCCAAACCATCCAATTATTTTAAAAATGGGCAAAGTAATTGAATTGGTATTTCTCCAAAAAAGATATACAAATAACTGGCAAGCACACGAAATGATGTTCAATATCATTAGTCATTAATAAAATACAAATAAAATAATAATTAAATACACCACACATTCATCTATAAATTTTTATTTTTATTTTTTTTAATTTTTACTATTTTTTTAAATTGTACTTTAGGTTCTGGGGCACATGTGCAGATCATGCAGGATTGTTGCATAGGTACATACATGGCAAGGTGGTTTGCTGCCTTCGTCCCCCATCACCTATATCTGATATTCCTCTTTTCATTATCCCTTCCCTCCCTCCCCACCCCTGCTGTCCTTCCCCTAGCCCCCCACTACAGAATGCAGTGTGTGATGCTCCCCTCCCTGAGTCCATGTGTTCTCATTGTTCAACACCCACCTATGAGTGATAACATATGGTGTTTGGTTTTCTGTTCTTGTGTCAGTTTGCTGAGAATGATGGTTTCCAGATTCATCCATATCCCTATGAAGGACACAAACTCATCGTTTTTCATGGGGGTGTAGTATTCCATGGTGTGTATGTGCCACATTTTCTTTATCCAGTCTATCATTCATGGACATTTGGGTTGGTTCCAGGTCTTTGCTATTGTAAACAGTGCTGCAGTGAACATATGTGTGCATGTGTCTTTATAATAGAACAATTTATAATTCTTTGGGCATATACCCAATAATGGGATTGCTGGATCAAATGGAATTTCTGTTTCTAGATCCTTATTGCCACACTGTCTTCCACAATGGTTGAACTAATTTACACTCCCACCAACATGTAAAAATGTTCTTATTTCTCCACATCCTCTCCAGCATCTGTTATCTCCAGAATTTTTAATGATCGCCATTCTAACTGGTGTGAGATGGTGTCTCAATGTGGTTTTGATTTGCATTTCTCTGATGACCAGTGATGATGGGCATTTTTTCATATATTTGTTGGCCTCATGTATGTCCTCTTTTGTAAAGTGTCTTTTCATATCCTTCGCCCACTTTTGGATGAGTCTGTTTGTTTTTTTCTTGTAAATCTGTTTTAGTTCTTTGTAGATTCTGGTTATTTGCCCTTTGTCAGATGGGTAGATTGCAAACATTTTTTCCCATTCTGTTGGTTGCCAGTTCACTCTAATGATTGTTTCTTTTGCTTTACAGAAGCCCTGGAGTTTAATTAGATCCGCTTTGTCTATTTTGGCTTTTGTTGCCATTGCTTTTGGTGTTTTAGTTATGAAGTCCTTGCCTATGCCTATGTCCTGAATGGTTTTGCCTAGGTTTTCTTCTAGGGTTTTTATGGTGTTAGGTCTAATGTTTAAATCTTTAATCCATCTGGAGTTAATTTTAGTGTAAGGTGTCAGGAAAGGGCCCAGTTTCTGCTTTCTGCAGATGGCTAGCCACTCCCAACACCATTTATTAAACAGGGAATCCTTTCCCCATTGCTTGTTTTTCTCAGGTTTGTCAAAGATCAGATGATTCTATTTTTACAAACCATAAAAAATTGTAATAACTTATTTAATAATAATAAAATAATAACAAAGAAAACAAGTTTTGGTGAGAATGTTAAGAAACTGGAAACCTTTTAGATTGCTGGCTGGGTTGTAAAATAGTGCAGCAACTGTGAAAAACAGTTTAGTGGGTTGTCAAAATGTTAAACATAGTTACTATACGACTAAGAATTCTACTTCTAAATATATGTCTAAAAGAATTGAAAACAGGTATTCAAAAAAATCTTGTATATACAAATGTTCATAATAGTACTATTCAGAATAGCCAGAAAGTGGAAATAGTTTTTTAAAATGTGATATATACATACAATGGAATATTATTCAGCCATAAAAAGAAATGCAGTACTAATAGTGCCACAACGTGAAAGGTCACATATTGTATAATTCTATTTATTTGAAATACCCCAAATAGGTAAATACCTAGAGAAAGAAAGCCATTTAGTGGCTTCTAGGAGTTGGGAGGTGGGAGTGAAAATGAATGGGAGTGACTACTTAATGAATATGGCTTTCCTTTTCTGGTGATAAAACTGTTTTGAAACTAGATAGAGTTGATAGTTTCGTAACATTGTGAATATACCAAATTTCACTGAACTTTATGCTTTAAAGTGGTTAATTTTAACAAAATTTGGCCTTTATAAAATCGATACATTGTATTGAGATTGAAATCCATATGCTGATGTGTTCACAGTGCAGCTTTCCTGTTTTTTTTTTTCTTTAGTTCCTAATAAAACAAGTGAAAGCAAGGAAAGAAAGAATGTACACGGCACAATTTGAGTAATACTGCCCCATTTTCATGTATTAATTAAATCTATGTAAATAAATAAATCCATAGAAGTCAGATATTTTTCAGTTCTCTTAAATAATGTAAAATCTGAAATCATAGACATTTTTAGGGTGGCGAATTGAGTTCTTTGATTCTGTTTCCATGAGATATAAAAGATACTTTTCCCTAACTGTAAGGAGAAGAGATACCATTTTTCAACAAATCCAGTTATTCCATTTTGCTTACATGTCCCAGCGGGCTTTATTCCACAGGTTTGTGTATTTACAGCTCAAACTTTTAAACCTAACATCTTTTTAAAATAAAGTTTTATGAATTCAAAGATTCTTTAACTTCTTTCAAAAATAAAAATTCAAAATAAATACAATTTTGTCCTGAGTCTGAACCATATAAAAGGACTCAGATATATCAAAACTCAAATGACGATTATATTTGAAAGCTGTCAAAAGTGAATATGCAAGAACAGGGTCAAAATTTCTAAAAGCTCAGCATTGATAGCCAATATGCGTACTATGCCCTGACTGCCAAAACATACTGAATTCTCTAATTACTATAATGTGTAATTCTTTCAGCGCTTCAATAAGACACAGCCCATGAATGATAGCCTCATCTACAGAAACTTAAAAAAGGCCCAGAATCTTTTGAGACATAACTTTTTCTCAAAATCCTAAATGCAAAACCAAAACATTTGCTGTTCAAAGATGTTGTTTCATAAATAAATGACTATAATAGTACGTTACTGATGGTCAAAAAATTATGGGCTCTGAGAGCCTATCACAAGGGCCTCTATCCTAACCTGAGGGGCCCAAAGGTCTTACCTGGAAAAGATGATATTTGAGCTGAGATCTTAAGGAGGAATGGGAGTTACTCAGAAAATAAAACAAAACAAACAAACAAAAAACGGGAAGCCAGTTGATATCACAGAGGTAATGGTACTAGTATGATGGCAGCCAATCCAGAAACAGGTGACCAGACTCAAGAGGTATTTAGTGAACAAAGTTAACAAAGTCACAAAGTCACACGTAGTTGAAATATAGAGGACGTCATTTAAAAAGGCTTTGGTTAGCAGCATCTAGTAGTAATGGCAGAGTAAGACCCTTCCTCATGACTCTCCAGAAAGAAAGAAAATACATAAAACAGCCATAAAATCTAAACATGATAAAAAGAGCAGCGACCTGAGGTACAGGTGACTGAGCAGAAGGTAGACTTAAGTGCAGAGTGCACAGAGCAAATGAGAGGAGTTGAATAAAGTATGCTTTGTTACCACAGCTATCAGCCTAGGTCTAATTGCAGCTGGTATGGCTCACATGGAGTGGGAGAGTGCAACTGAAAAAAAATGCTGAATTTTTTTTTTTTTTTCCTAGCAGAGGGAACTGAGGCTGCCGAAGAGAATGGGAAAATACCAAAGGGGAGGAAACGGGATCTCCAAATTCCTTCTACCTACAACTCTGATCGATCCTTGGACCACACATGGGCAGAATCAGAGCAGCTCAGATAAAGACAGAAAATCTGCAGATGACAGATATGTGTACATTAATGTGAAGGTAGATTAGCAGACATTATCAAGTTTGAAAAAAGAAAAATTTTAAAAATAAGTAGAGCCTTAGGCACCTCTTAAATTGTATCAAAGCATTCAACATACATGCAACTGGAAACCCAGAAGGAGAGGGGAAAAATTATAAAAAGTATGACAACAAAAGTTTTTGAAAATAATACCTCAAAAAACCTCCATATTTAATAGAAGAAATTTGCAGATACAAAACAGTTAATGAACATAAAGTAGAAGAAACATGAAGAAGGCTGCACCCATGTTTATCTCACAGTCAAATTGTTAAAGGCCAAAGATGAAAAGCAAATCTTGAAGGCAGCAAAGAAAAAATGACACATTCCTTACAAAAGAACAATGATCCAATTAACATCTGATTTTCTGGAAACCAGAGGCCAGAAAAATAGAACGATATTTTTAAGGTGCTGAAAGAAACAGAAAACACTTGTACTAGATTCTACACCCAGAAAAAAATTCCTTTCAAGAGTGAAGACAGGCGAGATACTTTTTTTTTTTTATTTTAACTAGCAAAGATGCTTAAGGAAGTCCTACATACTGAAAAAAAATGATGCCAGATAAAAGCTCAGATTCTTAGACAATAGTGAAGAACACTGAAAATGGTAAATATCTGGATAAATTCAAAACATTATTTTATTCTTTTTTATTTTACTCATACTTTCTTATGAGGAAGATTATATAAATTATATAACAAGTAAGAAAAATTTATTACAGTTATGAATTTATAACACATGTATTTATAACAGCTATACATAAAGTTTTGTGTATACATGGATGTAGACTACTGTAAAGTTTCTGGATTTGTGTGAAGAGGTACAACATTCACTCTAAATGAACTGAACATTGTTTTCTGTAAGACAACAATTTTTTAAAATGCAATGAAGTATAAAAAGCATTTGAAGAGAAGGCAGAATGCTGAAGAATTTTTTAGAAGATTTTGGCGCTAGCTGGTTCCATGTAAGAACAGCGTCAGATTTCTCATGGGCCTTTGTGACAGCCAGGGAGGTATGCTACTTGAATCTCCCTTGAAGAAAGAACTTGTCATTCTGTTAGCAGTTCAGCAAGCTGACAGCTTCCAGTTTTTAACACCTTCACAAAACTCTTTAGCTTTCCAGCTGAATCCATGCTCCTCCTGAGCAACTCCAACCAAAGACTAAGCATGGTGAGGATTGTAGGACCAGATTATTTTTCTCCAATACAGAGCTCCTTAATGGGAAGTATTTGCTCCTGAGATCCCCACTGGGGACTTTTTTTCATTTCTGCCTTGTGGTTGGAAGCTTCCCTGCCCACTGTTGCTCCTTTTCCTTTTCTCTTTCACATCCGATAAAACTATCATACTCCTGACTCCATATCACCATCTATTTCCCAGAGGACTCAACTAACACAGCTTCTATGCCAAAACTGGAACCATACCTGCCTGCTTCTGTGGTTTGAAAGTCCTCTCCAAAACTCATGTTAATATTTCATTGACATTGTGATGTTATTAAGAAATGAGTCTTTTAGGAGGTGATTCATTCATGAGGGCTGTGCACTTATGAATGGATTAATATCATTATTGCAGAAATGAGTTCATGATAAAAGGATGAGTTTGTCCCATTTTTCTCTCTCTGTATTCACTTGCACTTCCCCACTGTGTGTTGCCTTGTGCCAGGTTATGACACAGCAAGAGGAACCTTACCAGATGTGGACCCTCAGTCTTGGGCTTCCCAGATTCCAGGACTGTGAGCCAAATAAATCTCTTTTCTTTATGAATTTCATCTGATACTCTATTATAGCCACACAAAATGACTAAGATAATAGCTTTCCCCAGATACCATTGATGCATCTGAAGCAGGAAAACATAATGAAGCATGCTTGGAGATTATCAGAAGGAATATTTTGCCACATTTTTATGCACATGCTGCTTCCACAAGAAGCTCAAGAAAATCGTATAGAAGATGGGTCTACATGGCGTAATTGCAAAAGAAAATGTCACAACTCCTATCCTGACTTTGCCTGCCCAGTGCAAAGATGAGATCAGTATTTAAACATTTATAACGAACATTCACAATGGGTATTTGCTGAAATAGACCTGGTACTTTGAATAAATTCAAGCTATTTATATTTATTGTCATAACATATCATTCCTGGTAAAGAAGAGAATTTTGTGCTATTTTTCATTCTTCACTAAAATAGGTATGTAACAATTATGCAGAGATAAAAGTGATGTGAATAAAAATGTAAGAATGAAGCAAATCTCTTAGGTGTCATTGGTCTTGAGAGAATACTACAATCAGGAGGCAGCTCTTTTAGCAAGAAAGAAAAAGATAACATTGAAAATAGAAACACATAAAAAGCAAATTTGCATTATTTTTTGAGGGATAATATTGAGCTCCAAAAGAAGTTAGTGATCAATTTAACACTTCACTAATCAGAAAGTTGAAACTTGGAGGACAGTGGAAATTTGCTCAGTATAAAAAAAAGAGCACAGGCCTGGACACGGAACTTTATTGCACTGCCTACTAATTGTGGCCACTGGCTCTGAACCTGATGTCCCCATCAGCAACTTGAGCAGAATAACACCTGGCAGGAATATTATGCAAATGAAATAAGAGGAAAAGATAAGACAATCTAACATAATTCCTGACTTCTAAAGGATTCACAAATGGTTATGTTATCAATTTTATTGGCAACAAATTGATTATCCACAGCCCCACTGCTATTCCTAACCAATAAATTGGAGTAGAATGAGAAAGTAATAGTGATGTATAAAACTTGAACCAAACTGATTTGGGTCCAAGAAATTTAATAAATCAAATGAAGGCAATAGCTGAAACTGCAATGGCAGCAGTAACATTCCTGTAAGCAGAAGGGATGTTGAATGTGATAGTTCGTGTTTGAAACAAAAGGAGAGGAAAAATTAGGAAATAATAAGAGCAAAACATTCTAAGTAAATGTTGAGAGAATGAGAAGACAAGCCACAGACTGAGAGAAAATATTTGCAAAAGACACACCTGATAAAGGACTATTACCCAAAATATACAAAGAACTCTTAACACTCAACAATAAGAAAACAATCTGATTTTAAAGTAGGCCAACGATCTCACCAAATAATATGTACAGATGGCAAATAAACATATGAAAACATTCTACATCATGTGTCATCAGAAAAATGCAAAGTGAAATGAGATAACAGTGCACAGCTATTAGAGTAACCAAAGCCATTGAATAATAACACCAAGTGCAGGTAAGGATGTAGAGCAACAGAAACTCTCATGCATTATTTATGGGAATGCAAAATTGTAAAGTCACTTTGTAATACAGTTTGGCAGTCTCTTACAAAACCAAACATACTGTTGCCGGAAGACGTAGAAATCACATGCCTTGATCCTTACCAAAGGAGTTGAGAACCTATGTTTGTAGAGTCACTTGCACATGAGTGTTTCAGAAGGTTTATTTATAATTGACAAAACCTGGAAGCAACCAAGATGTTCTTCAGTAGATAAGTGGACAAATAAATTGTGGTACATCCAGATACTAAAATATTATTCAGCACTAATAAAGGAGGTATCAAGCCGTGAACATACACGTAGGAAATTGAAATGTGTACTATTCAGTGGAAGAAATCAATCTAAAAAGCCAGAATACTATGATTTCAACTGTATGACATTCTGGAAAAGGTGAAACTATGAAGACAATGAAAAGATTAGTGATTGCTAGGCCCAGGGGTTGGGGAAGGATGAATAGGTGAAATAGAGTGGGTTTTTAGGGCAGTAAAAGTACTCTGTATGATATTCTAATTATGGATACAGGTCATTATATATTTATAGAAACCCATTGAATGTAAAACACCAGAGTGAACCCTATATGGACTTTAAGTGATTATGATGTGTCAATGTAGGCTCATCCGTTGTAGGTATCACTGCAGTAGGGGATGTTGATAATATGTAAAGGCAGGAGGTATATAAGAAGTCTATGTTACTGCCCCTCAACTTTGCCTTGAACCTAATACTGCTCTAAAAAATTATTCTTTTTTTCAAAAATTAAAAACTAAAAGAGAAAGGCAAAAGGAAGACTATAGACTATCAAATATTTTACTTAGAAAGCTGAAAATTTCTTCAAGTCTAGAAGAGCCATACACTCTTTAAAGTTCTCAGGGAATGTCTATCCATTCCTCTACCACTCATTCATCCATTCTTTCATTCAATATTTCTTTTTAGCTTTTAACAATTTCTTTGCAGAACTTACATAAGGAAGTCAGAAACAACGTCAGTTTTATTTGGCCAGCTCGGGACTTATGCAATATGAAAACCAAACCGTGATCATGTTAGATATTTACAAGAATGCAAAGATGATTCAAAATATGCAAATCAATAAATGTGACATATCATGCCAACTGAATGAAAGACAAAAACTGTATGATCATCTTAATAGATGCAGTAAATGTGTTTAATAAAATTCAGCATCCCCTTATGATGAAAATTCTCAATCAATTAGCATAGAGGGAACATACCTCAACATAATAAAAGCCATATATGAAAAACCCATAGGTAACGTCATACTGAATTGAAGAAAAGTCAAATGCCTTTTCTTCAAGAACTGGAACAAGACAAGGACATATACTTTTAACATTCTTATTATAGCATAGTATTTGGATAAAAAAGAAAAAGACACATAGACCAATGGAACAGAATAGGGAACCCAGTTACAAATCCACATACTTTCAGCCAACTGATTTTTGACAAATGCACCAAGAACATATTTTGAGAAAAGGACATCCTCTTCAATAAATAGTGTTGGGAAAACTGAATATCCATATGCAGAAGAATGAAACTAGACCCTTATCTTTCACTATATATAAAAATTAATTCAAAATGCATTAAATTTGAATGTAAGACCCAAAACTATGAAACTACTAGAAGAAAACAGAGGAGAAAGACTTCAGGAGATTGATTTCAGCAAAGATTTTATGACTAAAACTTAAAAAACACAGGGAGCAAAATAAAGAATACACAAATAGAACTATATTGAACTGCAAAGCTTCTTCCCAGGAAAGAAAACAAAGAGACAACCCTGTGAAATGTGAAAAAATATTTTCAAATTATTCATCACGCAAAAGACTAATATTTAGAATAAACAAAGAATTCAAACAACTCAGTAGCAAATAACAGAATGCAATTAAAAAGTAGGCAAAGGAACTGAATTGACATTTCTCAAAAGAAGACCTACAAATGTCCAAGAAACGTGAAAAAATGCTTCACGTCACTAATCATCAGGGAATGCAAAGCCAAGCCACAGTGAGATATCGTCTCATCCTGATTAGAATGGTTATTATAAAAAAGGCAAAAAACAACAAATGCTGGTGAGGATAAGGAGAAAAGGGACTCTTATACACTGTTTCTGGGAATGTAAATTAGTATAGTCATTATGGAAAGCAATATGAATGTTCCTCAAAAACCAAAAATCGAACTAACATGCAATTCAACAATTCTACTGCTGGGTATTTATCCAAAGGAAAGGAAATCAGTTTATCAGAGGAATAACCTGCACCCCCATGTTTATTACAGCTCTATTCATAATAGCCAAGAAATGGAATCAATTGTCTTCAAAAAACTAATGAATAAAGAAAATGTGATATATACACATATATATGCATATATATATATATATATATATATATATATATATAATACACAATGGAATAAAATTTAGTAATAAAGAGAGAATGAAATCCTGTCATTTGTAGCAAAATGAATGGAACTGGAGGTCATTGTGTTAAGTGAAATAAGCCAGGCACAGAAAGAAAATACAGCATGTTCTCACTCATATTGTAGGAGCCAAAAAAAAAAAAAAATCGAGCTTATGAAAGTTGAGAGTAGAACTGTGGCTATTAGAGGCTGGGAGGGAAGTAGGTGGGGAGATTGGCGAGAGGTTGTTTAACGAATACAAAATTATGGCTAGATCGGAAGAATTAGCTCTGAGATTGGAAGGATTAGCTCTGATGTTTGCAGCACTGTAGGGTGAAAATAATTAACTATAATTTAAAAAAATATTTTCAAAAAGCTACATGAAAGGATTGTAAATGTTCACAACACAAAGGAATTGTAAATATTTGAGGTGATGTTTATGCTAATTATCCTTATTCAATCATTTTACATTGTATGTGCATATCAAAATGTTACTCTGTATCCTGTAAATATGTACAACTATTACATGTCAACTAAAAATAGAAGGGAGAAAAATAAAAGATGGAGACTAGAAACCCAGAACACCAAGTGATTAAAAATTTTGATACTGGTATCAGACTTTATGGCCTTAAGATTTGGCTCCATCACTGTAACCCTGATCAAGTTATGTAACCTCTCTGTTCCTCATTTTTCTCAACTGCAAAAGGCAGATGATGACAGTACCTAATTCAGAGAGTGGTTGATTAAATAAGATTCTCTTACAATGTGTTTAGATCATAACTCCATAGTTAGCTCTAATGTTTTTAGGTATTACTAATATCTCATCAATTATGAACTTTATTAGAGTGACTACTGTTTTGGCAGAGGAGATGCTACGTGCTTAAAAATTACTACTGATGGGGAAAGCTGAACTTTTCTATAGTTTCCCTTCCACACACAGCAATCTTGATCTTGCTTTCCTAGCAGTTTTTAGAAATAAACTGAAGACTGGAAGAAAAGCAGGCAGAGCAGTAAGAAGGCAAATGTGGCCAGGCATGGTGGCTTACACTTGAAATCCCAGCACTTTGGGAGACCGAGGTAGGCAGGTCTCCCTTGAGATCAAGAGTTCATGACCAGCCTGGCCAACATGGTGAAAACCCTCAATACTAAAAATACAAAAATTATCTGGGTGTGGTGGTGCCCACTTGTTATCCCAGCTACTGGGGAGACTGAGTCAGGAGAGTTGCTTGGACCTGGGAGGCAGAGGTTGCAGGGAGTGAGATAGTGCCACTGCACTCCAGCCTGGCAACAGAGCAAGACTCTGTTTCTTCTTTGTAGCAGAGTTGAAGCTTATATTGTTATTATAAAAAATTCTTGCCATCATGTGTGTTTAATACAATAATATTCATTTCACAGATGAGGAAACTGAGCCTCAGAGAGTCCCACAAAAACACTCAAGGAGCCACACAGCTGGATGCAGCAGAGTGAGAATTGGTCAGCCTGAGGCCCAAAGTCAAAGCCAAAGGTAAGAGGGGCAGAAGAGAAGACCTCATCATATAAAACTTTACAATTGATAAGGTGCTTCTTGTATTTGATTTTATTTCAAATACATAGAAGTTTGGTGAGGTAAGTAAATCTGATAGGTTGGATTTCATAGATGTCAGAAACGGAGCCCAGAAACAATGTTTACATGATATGCCAAGGCCGCACAAGCAATACGCAGAGGAGCCAGTAGTACAAAGCAGGGGGTGTGGTTCTAATCCCACCTTCTTGCTCTTGCTCGATTCTCAACAGAATGGAGGACAGAAAGGAATCAGAAGCAGTGTCTTCAACTATCCCAAAGAAGAAGAGTGTAATCTGTCATCTTCTGAAAGTTTGCTTGAAAATTTCCCATCCCCTAATGCAACCTTAATTATTGTAAGACACTGTAAGTAAGCTTCATAAGGGCAAGAAAAAAATATTTTACATGGCTATAGTCCCAGTACCTATCACAATGCCTGCATTGGGTAACCACTTGATATATATTTGTTGAATAAATCAGTGAATTGGGTAGATATAAAGAGAGTGGCAAGCCCTCAGATCCCTGATAAGAATGAATTTGGGCTGGGTGCAGTGATTCACGCCTTTAATCCCAGCACTTTGGGAGGGCAAGATTGGAGGATTGCTTGAGCCCAGGGGTTCAAGACCAGCCTGGTCAACATAGTAAGACCCGATCTCTACAAAAAATAAAAAATAAAATAAACTTAGCTGGGCATGGTGGCATGCACCCATAATCCTAGCTACTTGGGAGGCTAAGGCGGAAGAATCACTTGAGCTTCAGATGTTGAAGTTGCTGTGAGCTATGATCATGCTGCTGCACTCCAGCCTGGACAACAGAATAAGACCTTGTCTTGGGGGAAAAAAAAAAAAAAGAAACAAACAAACTTGTTTTGGCAGAGAAAGTCTCACCTATGTGAGCTTTAACTATCCTCAAGTAAGCTCTGGTTATGAGGCCTGGATGCATCTTGAATAAATTTTGGTTATATTTTTCAGATTGGGGGGGGTTTCTTTATAAAATAGCATTTCCCTCCTAGAAATGTAAATATCTAGATTTTCGGTGGTCCCCTAAATTTCTGTTTCTTCCAGGAGAAAGCACATGACCCAATAACCAGAGTAACCCTAGCCCTGTAGCCTCAGGCCTGAATCCAAGGAACCACTACTTGGAAGCCGGGAACATGTCTTTGGCTTCCTGCCAGGTCAAATGACTGAGAATGAGGATTTACTTTTCAGAGTTTAATTACACAAAGAGTTAAGTTATTCACCTTCTGCAGCAATCAGCCTAAAATGAATTAATGTGCCTCCTAAGGCTAGAATAACATAACATTGTACACCAAATAAAAGCCAATAAATAGTGGGAAAGATACATTTTATTTATCAAAGAGTGAATAAGAAAATCTGACTCTCATGGCAGAGCAAGCACACTTGGTTGGTTAGCTTGCCAGATGGGGATCTGAGGTCCGGGAAGTAGGGACTGAGCCGTGGGGTGCCTCCTCACACTAATGAGGTTTGCCCTAGAATTCGAGGAGACAGATGGATCTGCAGGTTGGAACCCCTCAGCAATCTCCCTGGGAGTTGGCATGATTACATTGGGCCAATTCCCGCCTCTGGTCACTGCGCCTTTCTCTGCCCTCTCTCCCTCTTCTACCTCCTCTTCAACTTGTTTTTGTAGCTTTCATATTGCTGTGTGCCACATATTGTGTACTTCCATCTGCATCTCACCGACTGCTTTTCTGGCCTCCCAGGATTGTCTCTCTCCCTCTTTCCTTTTTGTTCTGCTTTTCATCCACTGTTTTAGTCTGTGACAGGTCCATCTTGATTTTTTTTTCTGACTCCATTAAATTCCTGTTTATTCACAAGTGTTCCAGCAAGGGGCTGTATGGATTACTGAAAAGGAAAAGAACACACTATTAAAATGTCTCATTTCTGTGTCTGGTACTTGATCCAGAGGATTTCCTGTTGGACAAAAAAAAGTGAAAGAAAACACTTTGGCTATTCCAGGAAATATAGTGGACTTCATACTGCTGCTAGCCTTTAGAATGCTGTAGATCTTAGCTAATGAGGATGATCTATTCTCAGATTGTGAGACATGAGTGGATTTTTGTGCATCGTAACAGATTCACCACAGACATCATAATCTCCAGGCATCAAGTGTCATGCCAGAACTATGTGATACACTGTAATGGGGAACTGGTTAACTGATCTCTTAAGTGATAATGCACAGGATTCTAGAGCCAATCCCTCTAGTAGAGTTTGAATATTGCAGTCCTCTTGTGGATGATTTCATCTTCCTCCACATTTCACCAATAGCAGAAAGAGTGCTGTTGGCAGAAATAAAAGTATACTTTTTATGAATACAAGGAGTGATGTGGTATATTCAGACAATAGAATGCTGTTCAGCCTTAAAAATAGAAGGAAATCTTGTCACGTGCAACATGGATGGAACTTGAGGACATCATGCTAAGTGAAATAAGCCAATCATAAAGGTAAATACTACACAATTCCACTCACATGGGGTATCTGTAGTAGTCAAACTCATCAAAGCAGAAAGTAGAATGCTGGTTGCCAGGAGAAAGGGGAGAGGAAAAAGGAGAACTGGTATAAAATGGATGTAGAGTTTCAGTTTTGCAATATGATAAAATTCTGTAGCTCTGTTACCTCCAGGCCTTTCAAGGTGCTACTCCATTACCCAGAGCATTGTTCCACTTGTTCATTTATTGGGTAACTCTCTGGCATTTTGGCTGGAACATCCACTCCATCCTCAGAGAAGCCTATTCTGACCTCCAAGATAGTCAAAGTTAGCCCTTTTCTACATTCCTACCAAACATGACCACAGTAATTGCTACTAATGTAATTGCTTCTCTCACTTCCAGGCAGCAAGGTCATACTTGTCTTACTTATCACTTGATCTTTAATTCCTAGTGCAATACTGGGCACTTTATGAATAGGAAAACATGCAACCATGACATAAAATTGATGAGTCTTGGAGGAAAATTCTAACCAATTTCCCTTCAAAGACATTGTTGAATGGCCCGCAGGTATCCTGGCTTTCCTGCTATTCTAAGACAACATGCTTATACCTGACGTGCTCTACTCTGCCTGTTCCCTTTGCCTAAAATGTGTGTCTTCCTCCTACTTACTTGTTTAACTGACTCACTTGTTTCAAGTGCATCTCAAATATTGCTTTTAATGAGGTCTTATATGCTATTTATTTAATACCAAACTCCCTTCTGCTATTGGCCCTTTGAATACTCCCTTTCTACCTTTTACTTTTTGTCTTAACATCTTCTGACGTACTTAATGATAATTTATTATTATGTTTATTATATACTGGTAATTAGCCCCACTTCATCCCTACTCTTATGAGAATAAATATAAATTCCATAATGCAAGGATTTTTTTTATTGTGGCAAAAAAAATGCACATCTTAAAATTTGTCATCTTGGCCAGGCATGATGGCTCATGCCAGTAATCCTAGCACTTTGAGAGGCCAAGGCAGGCAGATCACCTGAGGTCAGGAGTTCAAGACCAGCCTAGCCATATGGCAAAACCCTATCTCTACTATTTCTACTAAAAGTACAAAAGGTAGCCAGGTGTGGTGGCGGATGCCTGTAGTCCTGCTACCCAGGAGGCTGAGGCAGGAGAATTGCTTGAACCTAGGAGGCAGAGGTTGTAGTGAGCCGAGAACATGCTGCTTCACTTTAGTCTGGGTGACAGAGTGAGACTGTGTCTCACACACACACACACACACACACACACACAAAAGCCATCTTATCCATAACTATACAGTTCAGTAACATTCCATATATTTATATTGCTGTGAAAAATATCTCCAGATACTCAATGATAAAAATTATAACCAAGGTATCTGTAAAAACGTTTTGTGATGTGCTGTTTTATATCACAGAATCGAACCTGTGTTTTGACTCACCAGGTTCCAAACACTCTTTTTGTAGAAACTATGTAGTTTAAAACTCTGTACCCATTAAACAGCAACTCTCCTTTCCCCTGCCATCCCCAGTCCTTGGTAACTACCATTCTAATTTATATTTCTTTCTATTTCTATAGATTGGACTACTTTAGATATCTCGTATAAGTGGAATTGCACAGTATTTGCTCTTTTGTGACTCATTTATTCCACTTAGCATAAGATCCTCTAAGATTCATTGATAGTGTAGCATGAGATAGAATTTCCTTCTGTTTCAAAGTTGCACATTATATCTTTCTATGTTTATATACATTTTGTTTATCCATTTGTCTGTCAAAAAATAGCCAGATCAATTCTGAATCTTGGCTACTGGGAGTATGAGGTAGGGATTGCTGTCTGGTCGGTTCATTGATATCCCCCAAGCACCTAGAACAGTGCATGTAACATACTAGTTTCTCAATAAAAAACTTTATTGAATAAATAAAATATAGGGAGCAAAGTGGAGCTATTTGCTAAAACTAGAACTTTCTGGACTTTCTCTTCCTTTAGACACTATGGTCTATTACTGTCTTGCATTTAAGGAATCTCTGTGGCCCAGAAACAAATCATTTGAATCCTTGAGTAAATGAGGTAGTTAGGGAGCCCATGAGTCCTGATTATCTAGATATTTCTTTCCACAGAGATACCCTACTGTCTGAGTCTTTAGGATGGATTTGTCTCTATAAAATCACAGGTACAATGTCATTACCTTATCTAGGGTAATTATATATACTCTGAGATATATGAACAATTAGTTAGGTTAGTCATTGATCTCCAAAGAGGAAAATACCTAATGCAGGTATGTTCTAAGGGGAGAAGAGGTTTGTTCAGTACAAAGTACTGTACACAATGAAGTGATACTCTATTCAATTTAGGAAGGACTTAGCTGTGGGTACTAGAGGCTATGGGAATTTTGTTACTTCCCCCCAGTCAACTCCAACTTCAGTAAGTGACTGCAGACTAGAATTCTGCTAGTCCCCATAGAAATTCAGGAAAATGATTTTTTTCTACCCAATGAATGCTACAGTTTGGGAGAGGGGCTTCACCCAACTTGCCATTCTTTCCTTAAAAAGAAAATCTCCCAAGTATTTGACACCTCCAGGATCTCCAAGACCAGATTTGAAGGCAACTGCAAAAATTCCCATGGTTTAACTTATTTAATTTCACCATAGCTATTGAATTCTGTATCAAATTGGGTTTTCATTTGTAATTAATCCTGTGATATTGACAGAACAAAGTCTGGCAGCCTCACTGACAGGGCCCACTGATGATATTCCCAAGCCTTCACTTATAAATATGCTGTAGACCCTTGACACTGTGAAAAATATGTCTGCAAATGTTCTGAAATCCTCAATTTGCAAATATTCCCATAGCATATAAATTCCCTTAAAAAAGTAGTAATATTTGAAAAATGCAGTGTTTTCTTCTTATTCTTGATTCTATATATCAGGAAAAAAATTGCTATTGAATCATAGTTCCCTGGAGAATCATATTATTTCTTACACTCATCCTCTAGAGAAATCTTTTATAGAAGTTACTGCATATTTTCCACTGAAGAACGACACATCAGTCTTCCTGCTACACACCACCATTATAGTGCACAAAATGGACATTTCCACAAAATTAAAATTAATATATCATGGAACATTAAGTTTCCTTAGAATCCATCAAAACCTTGATTGTTAAATCTATAAAGATAAGGCATCTATGGCATAGCACAATACAATAAATCAAGTATTTAAGCATAAAAGCTTTGGAGTTGTTTGAATGTAGATTTGAATTTTAGCTAAATATTTATGAAATACTGGGCAAATTCTTGTTCTTCATTTATATATACTCAGCACCTCCATGATGCAGGAGGAATGGCATAAGTGGTCCACTTAGCACAGTGTCAGGCTCATAGTAACCATGAGGATGTTAGTAAAGCTTTCTGCCCCATAGTTTATTCTCTGCTTAGTAACCAGAGGGATCTTTTGAAAACTTTTACACCATAAAAAATGGATTTATGTCACTTTATGGTGTAAAAGCCCTCTGATGATCTTCCTCTGCATTTAGATGAAACTTCAAAGAAAGATGAATCTTCTACCTCTTCTCAAGTAATTTTCTTTCTCATTCATCATGCTCCAGCCATGCTTACCTTCCTTCTGTTTCTCAAATGCAGAGACCTCATCCCTACCTCATCCCCACACTAAGGCCTTTGCATTTATTATTTCCTCAGGACTTTCTGAAAAATATCCATCCCTTCATCTTTGCTTGGCTGACCCTTTCTTATCTGAGCTCAATGTCACCTCCTCAGAGAGGGCTTTACTTATCTCAGTCCTTTCCTCATTCTGCATACCATTATTTGATTTTATTAACTCCATAGCTCTCATCATGATCAGTAACTGTCTTGCTAATTTGTTTTCTTATTTATCATCTATCTCTCCCAACTAGCATGCAACTAAGCTCTTTTTTATACATGGGTTTAAGAATCCCCACTTTTGCTTAATGCATAGTAGACATTCAAAAAATGCTGGATGGATTGATGGATGAATAGATGATGGAGGGATAAGAAGAATACCAGCAGTTGTTGCACCGTATATTATGATGGTGTGTTAGAAAAATTACATACAAGCCTATATGACAAGGAAAACATAACAAAAAGGTTGATGTAATCTCCTAACTGCTCAGAAAACACAAGGCATGAACTGACCATTAAAAAATAAGTAGAATTTTATCTCTTTGTAGCAATTGTGAATGGGACTTTGGTCATGATTTGGCTCTCTGTTTGTCTGTTATTGGTGTATAGGAATGCTTGTGATTTTTGCACATTGATTTTGTATCCTGACTAAAACACCAAAAGCAATGGCAACAAAATCCAAAATAGACAAATGGGATCTAATTAAACTTAAGAGTTTCTTCACAACAAAAGAAACTATCGTTAGAGTGAACCAGTAGCCAACAGAACGGGATAAAATTTTTACAATCTACCCATCTGACAAAGAGCTAATATCCAGAATCTACAAAGAACTTAAACAAATTTACAAGAAAAAATCAAACAACCCCATCAAAAAGTGGGCAAAGGATATGAACAGACACTTTGACACCTATGCAGCCAACAAGCATATGAAAAAATGCTCATTGTCACTGGTCGTTAGAGAAACGCAAACAAAAACCACATTGAGATACCATCTCACACAAGTTAGAAAGGTGATCATTAAAAAATCCGGAGACAACAGATGCTGGAGAGGATGTAGAGAAATAGGAATGCCTTTACACTGTTGTTGGGAGTGTAAAGTAGTTCAAACATTGTGGAAGACAGTGTGGTGATTCCTCAAGGATCTAGAAATAGAAATACCATTTGACCCACCAATCCCATTACTGGGTATATGCCCAAATAATTATAAATCATTCTATTATAAGGACACATGTAGCACTGTTTACAATAGCAAAGACCTGGAACCAACTCAAATGCCCATCAATGATAGACTGGATAATGAAAATGTGGCACATGTTCACCATGGAATACTATGTAGCCATAAGAAAGGATGAGTTCATGTCCTTTGCAGGGACATGGATGAATCTGGAAACCATCGTTCTCAGCAAATTGACACAAGAACAGACAACCAAACACCGCATGTTCTCCTAGGCAGGTGTTGAACAATGAGAACACATGGACACAGGGAGGGGAGCATCACACACTGGAGTCTGTTGTGGGTGGAGTCTAGGGGAAGGATAGTGGGAGGTGGGGAGATTGGGGAGGGATAACATTAGGAGAAATACCTAATGTAGGGGCCGGGGGGATAGAGGCAGCAAATCACCATAAGTGTATACCTATGTAACAATCCTGCAAGATCTGCACATGTACCCCAGAAATTAAAGTATAATTTGAAAAAAAAAAAGAATAAGTAGAGTTGAGATAGAAAGGTGCACTTTTAAAAAGTTATATAACTTCCAAATCTCTGAGGTTTTCTTCTTGTCCCTTAGGGGTGGAGACAAACATTCCCCTCATTTATAGGGATGTTCTGGAGTCAGAGATAATGCATAAAAGCTGCTGAGTGCTAATTAGCTCTATCTGTCAGGGCATAGGAAGCCAGCAGGTCTGAGTGGCTGATTGCAAGGTCTGTAGCTGAAAATATTTCTTGCCAAACTGCCTGGAGGGTCTGATAAGGGAAATGACTACATTCTGTGAATTAACATATTCTAAGCAGGTCAAAAGTCCTGGTTTGTGCAAAATAGTAGTAAAGATGGAAACAAATGTAAAAACCATCCCCATTTTGGTTACCATGCCTAAGTAATGAAGCTGTGAATTCCGTGACAAGAATTGTTGTCTTGGAGTCAGCAGTGGATGGCAGCTGAGTATGATTTTTAGGAATAACTGCGATAAAATTAAGAAAGAAGTGTACTTGTCTTCATTGTACTCAGTTCATAGTTCTCTTTTATTTTGCCCTTTCCTACTGAGCAATCAGTTTCACACTGTTATTTTTCCTCTTTTCTTCAGTGGCAAAAGAGTTCCAATTCTGCCATCCTATCTGTATAACCTTCTCTAGATGATTTCTTAAGCACCAGATTGCCCAAAACATGATTTACGAGAAAGAGCACTACATACCAGAAAAGACCAGGATTCTGGTTTTTGTCCCTGTTCTGTAGTTATATTCATTATGACTGCTTTGGTTGGAAGTTATAGGAACTCAGGTCAAACTAGTTTAAGAAGGGGAATGGGGAAAAGAGATCAACTGGTTTACATAATTGAAGTTCAAGGAAGGGAAGATTTCAGACGTTGCTGGATCCTAAGTCTTATGAATCATAACAATGTTTGTCTCTTCTCTATTTATAAGACCTCCTTCTTTTGATGTAATCTAAACTCTGACCCATTTCATTTAGATTTCTTCTCATTATTGATTCCATGAAGTAGTAAATATAGCCATTGGTAACCCAAAGCATTTTTGCCTTATAACTCACTACTCAAAGGAGGAAGGGTCTCTCCATCTCTCTCTGGTTCATTTATAAAAACTAAGGAACCAGGCGAAGGTGATCATCTGAGAAGTTATGCTGGTAACTGAGTGTTGGCAGGGTAATAGATAAGGTAACACCTTGTGAGCATGATGACTGACATCCCCACCAAGACCACATAGAAGAAGAAAAGAGACATTCATCAAAGGAAAGTATGCCCCTCAGAAAGGCAACCACTGTCCCTACTAGTTCTTCATCCGTAAAATTACTGAGTTCCATAAGATTATGAATGTGGATGTACTTTTTGAACACAATATACACAAGCAAAATGAAAACTGGTATTTTCAGTTAAGTATTTTGGTTTTATTATTCCAGAACCTGTGCTATATGCAAGCCACCATTGGCTTGTTAGGCCACTGGGAAGATTAAACAGGACAATATGCACAGAGCTTTTTGAAGAATATTTGGCATGAAGTTAGTGTTCACTGTTAGCATCTCTCTGTTATGTCACATAATGTACAATTTGCCAAATGTTTTACCTGAAGTGGAGAATGTTATGGCTGGAATTTGCCATTGCTTCTGCCAAATGGCAAAGACATTTGGAAACAACTGGGTAAAATTGCCAGTATTATTTAACAATTTTTTTTCTTTCTCTCTGTGGTTTTTTTTCCTTTTCTGTCTCTATCTCAACCCCTACACACATTTTTTGTGAGGTTGGGGGCAACTGTGCAGAGCTGAATTCATGCATATTAAGTTAAGTAAGCATATGTGTGTATGCGATTATACTATTTGAATTCTTTACCATGTTGAAATGCCTGGCACAAATTAATGTGATCTGTCTGAGTGATGTGATGACTTTGACATTTATAACAATCATGAGGATAATAGGTGTCAGATCCATGGCACAGCGCCTTTGGTGTAGAGCCTTTCTAGATAAGAGCTGCAGCCTCACATTCAGAGCATCTTGCTCGAAGCAGTTCATCTTCACCATGGGAGGGAAAAGTTTACCAAGGTCACCGGGGCATCTGGTGTAAGTCTTCATTTGTGTTACATAGTCAGTGGAAAATGAGTTTTCTGTCAGCAGTTTCCAGAGAGAGATCCAGTGGACGAGTAGCCTCTTAGCAGTATCAAGCTTTAGTCCATCAAGGCAGTGAGATGTGATAGAAAAAATATTAGAATGAAAACTTGGCCTTTGCCTTGGGCTTTCTTGCCAACTTACTTCGTGACCTTGGATAAGGCACTTTTTTTTTATTTTGGAAAAATTACATTTTAATAATTATATAAAATGAGTTTACTGCTTCGTTTTCACTTTCACTTTAGAAATGATTTTGTCACCCAGGTAGTGAGCGTAGTACCCAATAGGTGGTTTTTCACTCCTCATTCTCTTTCCATCCTCTACTCTCAAGTAGACCCCAGTGTCCATTGTTCCCCTTTTTGTGTCCATGTGTACTCAGTGTTTAGCTCCCACTTGTAAATGAGAACGTGGTATTTTATTTTCTGTTCCTGCACTAACTTGCTTAGGATAATGGCCTCTAGCTGCATCCATGTTTCTGCAAAGAACATGATCTCATTTTTTATGGATGCATAGTATTCCATTGTGTATATGTGCCACATTCTCTCTATTTAGTCTACCACTGATGGTCGTCCAGGTTGATTCCATGTCCTTGCTATTGTGAACAGTGCTGTGGTGAACACACTCGTACATTTGTCTTTATAGTAGGATGATTTATATTTATTGGGTATATACCCAGGAATGAGATTGCTGGATCAAACAGTAGTTTGTTTTGAGTTCTTTGAATAGTATCTCAATTCCTTTCCCTAGTGGCTGAACTAATTTACATTCCCACCAGCAGTGTATAAGCATTATTTTTCTCCACAACCTTGCTGACATGTTATTTTTGATTTCTTCACAGTAGCCATTCTGACTGGTGTGAGATAGTATCTTATGATAGTGTGGATATCCATTTCTCTGATGATTTGTGATATTGAGAATTTTCTCGTGTTTGTTGGCATGTTTGTTTCTTATGTTTGTTGGTATGTCTTCTTTTGAGAAAAAGTCCTTTGATAAAGCACTTTTCTATTCTGCATATGACAACTTGCTGATGTTGGAGACGATATTTGTGAGTTTTGTGGGTACTGAGGACCAGCTCCACCAAGAACTAAACTAGGGCCCTTTCATAGGTGTTGTTTCCTCTCATTCACTTCCCCAAACCTTCATGCTGAGATATTTGCCACTTCAGTATAGAATGATAAGTTCAACCGTAGTTTATAGGCCATGCTCTCTATCTCATTCACTCATACACCCACAACCCCTGCCATAAACACACCAAAGAGCTCTACTTACAGGGGTCACCCACTGCTTTAACTGACATATCACAACTGAGTGAGAAGAATTTTGAACATAACCATGAACAAAGCTGTGTTGACTCCATGAAAGATAATCATGGTAAATCTAGAGAACAGAGACAAAAAGTCCAAAAAGGTATTGTATTTACACCCACTAACATATCAACTTCTCTTTTCAGTTTTTTGCCCTGCTAGATATTTTGTCCATTTCCCCATTGATCTACCTAGGGACACAAGTTTAATTTCCACCTTCAGGTAAAACTGACTTGCTGGAACACACTAATCTCAAGGGCATCTTCTGTCTTTCTGTCCACATGCATAAAATAACGTGGTTCTATTCACCACCAGACTATGAGATCTGTGAGAGCAGGTATCCCAGGTATTTTACTTACTGCTGAAACCCTAGCCCCTAGCATACTGACATGGAAAAATCAATCAATAATCAAATGCACCACATATAAGAATAAAGTATTGAATGCCTCTAAATGGTGTTTTAGTGATATAGTTTACATCAGAAGCATTTTTAAAGTGTATGATTTAGATGTATTGTGGGCTCCCATTTGTCTTTTTTCAGTGCTGTCTACTATGAAATTCTACATTGGTTCCTAGAGAAAATCCTGTTCTGAATTATTTAAAACTCAACTTATTGGGAATAACTACATTGTTAGATCTTAGCATGCAGCTACCTGTATATAGAGAAATAATTCTTCATATCCAACGGAAGTATAAGTGTAGAGGACAGGTTTAGGTTTTTGAGGTAGATGGCTAGAGGAGGAAAAGGAATAAAGAATAAACAGGTCCAACATGACTAGAGACTTGCAGGTAGCTGAGAGCCATCACAGCGTAATTTAGTGGTAAGCAGGACTGCAAAACCAAAAGGAATGTAACCACTAGCATTTGCTTCTAAACAGTCTGAGAGTCATTACGCACGATATAATTCATCCCATTTTTCAGATAAGGGGTCTAAAGATCAAGGAGGTTAAGTGTCTTGCCTGTGGTTATGGAAATAATCTGGGATTCTGATTCCAAATTTAGAGTTAAGTACATAGGCTTCTGAAGAGAATAGTAAGTAGTCAGAGGTCATAAAATAAGGTCATCAGATATGAATGAATGAACAGGCAAGGTTGTCTGAGAATTTTCAGGGATCTTTAATTTTACCCCACTCAATCTAGGCTCTTACCTCTGGAGTTTAGTCAGAGGAAATGCAGCTCCTGCTAATGTTTTTTCAAGGTCTTCTGTACTTTTTCCTCCCTTCTTTTAGATCATCAGACCTTTGTATCAAGAGAATAACGCGTGCTTTGAATGAATGGCTATAGTTGTTTCTCTTTTTCTGAACCTTTTTAAAGAATAATTCTTATGAAACAGTGGTAGTCTGGGTTAGTTTTCTTAATCTATACTAGATGGAATTTATTTTTAGAATTAAAAAAAAAGAGTATTTCTGTCACCAGTTCTGATGAGGTAGATCCATGATGAGTACCTGGAGTATGTGTTTTTAAGAACACACCAGAGAGATTCTGAGGCAGGTGGTCCAGTAATGCACTTAGAAAAGAAATGAAGAAGGAGCAAATACTAAAGAGAAAGCACTCAACAAGGTATATACCAGCAAATTAGCAGTTTATGATTGAGCTATGCCACTCAGTGCAGGTGCTCAACAAATACCTATTAGATTGGTGTGTAGTTAGGGAAGAGAGATGAAAGGATACTTTGATGGATGGAGGCAAGTAACTTGATTTCTTTTTCTTTGCAGCCCTTCTAAATGGTGATTTTGCTAATTGCCAAAAAGTTCTCCTCAGATGAGGTAAAATGCATTTATTCTAAAGGGTGAAACCATTAGAATGAACAATGGGAGGATATTTACTCTTCCAGATTTATTTATATTACTGTTGTTGTTACAAGTTGAGTAGAACTGATAGCACTTACGTATTTATTTTTGAGGGGTGATGGGTTAATATAAAATACTGGAAAGTTGTTTTGTTTGACCTGAATTTTTTTAGTGCCCTGGCTTCTAGGTAATACATTTTGTTTCCATTATTTGCAGAGTATTATAGTACTACAGCTATTGCCCTTTATGGATGGGATTGCCTAAAAATAATTTGCTATGTAAAGTTGCTAATTATGAGGCTAAAGCATGCCCATTAAAGGCATTTACCTCATAATTTGTGATGAGAGACTCTTGGTGCAATAAAGCTTGAAATATTATTGTGAATGAGAATACAAGGATCTAAAACTACTCACTTATTTTAAGACTGAGTTAATAATATATTCTATAGAAAGGGGACTGCCACAGAGCAAAGCTCTTTCTAATGCCTCTTATGAACCAGAAGCAACTTCTTCTCAGGTATCCCAGGGTCTTCATCCAGCAACCTACGTACCTTCTCCCACCTCCATTTTGCTCTCCTCTCTCTTTGACCTCCAATCTCTAATACTCTGAACTTCTCTCTTTCACTAGATTTATATATTCAAAAAAGCAGTGCATTGTAGGAGTGCAGTGTACGGGCTCTCAGGAAAGAGTGCCTGCTTTTAAATCTTAGTTCTGCCACTTACTAGTATTAAACTTCTCAGAACCTCAGTTTTCTCATCTGTAAAATGAACATAATAAGTATGTAGAGCTTAAGAATAAGTTTTCAATAAACTTTATAATCTTTTCACCTGTGAAAGCAGTTTAATAACATTACAGAAATCATAAAAATAAAAAGACAAGGACACTCATAATTGTAATACTCTAATCCATACCCAGTATTTTTCATCTTAATGCACTAGTGTTGGAAAGCAGAATTTTGTCTTCTGGATCCTTTGCATGCTTTGGATAAACCACAGAGCCGACCATGAGCCTTTTATTCTTTTCCCTTACAGATTAAATTTCTTACATATCTAATTAAAGAGGCCAAAAATTTACTCCCCAATTTGAGAAAATTTCTACAGAAAAATGATATTTGTTATGATTTCAGTACATTGCCTCAGAGGAATTAGCTTATTCATGAGTCTGGATTCCTTTATCATGTTAATTCTGCATTCTGCAAAGTGTCCACATTGGATATTTGAATGAATTTATTGTATTACAATCATGGACTTGGGTTTTGAGATCAGCCAGCCCCAGGATCACATCTAGAATTGGGACCTATGATCTTAGGCAAATGACTGAACTCCTCAGGTGTCTCCTCTAACATGATGAGGTGAATAGCACCTCACAGTGTTGTGAGAATTATAATAAGAAATGATCCTGGTTTTTGCTACTGGAAAGTGGTGAACTTTCCAAGAAGTAATGGTAGTACAATAACATGAGTTTTTCTGAAAGTGAGAAAGCTAGAGGCAGAGCTATTCTTCAGGGACTCTGGGCACTGACTGTGTATTACTCTCTCACATGCCCGAGCCTCAGTACAGTGAAATACATGATTGCGCTGATGCTAGAGAACTAGGAGTGCTGTAGGTTTGTAAACATTCCTTAAATTAGAAGTACCAATTGATGGAACCCAAGTATACAAGGGCAGTGGTATGGCAAGACTGGAGCTTTCGGATCCAGAAAGATCCCTTATATATGGACAGCGTCATTGTCCATTTGGGCTCCCTCAGAGACTCTGGGGCTGCCTTGGTGTCACAAAATACCACAGATTGGCAGCTTATAAACAACAGAAATGTATTTCTCACAATTCTGATGGCTAGGAAGTTCCAGGTGCCAGCTGATTTAAAGGGCACACATCCTGGCTTGCAGATGTTCCCCTCCACACAGTGGAGAGACAGAGAGAGAAAGAGAAAATACACTGGCTCTGTCTCTTCTAATATGGCCACTATGGCATCGTGAGGGCCCCACCCCCATGACTTCATTTGATTTAATTTCCTCTTTGTAGGCCCTATCTTCAAATACAGTCATCTTAGCGGTAAGGCTTTAATACATGAATTTTGTGGGGAATCCAGTTTAGCCAAGAGTAGGGGCCAAGGGAAGCAAAATTGAGTTGTGTTGCATCTCCTCTTCCCAATGAGAGTGGTGTCGTGGTCTGATTAAATCAAAACAACCTTAGATGAACAGGAATGTGTGTGTGAGTGTGTCCTCTTTCTCTAAACTATAAACCACCAGATTTGCTCTAGGTACCTATTATTTCCCCTCCCTTTGGTGTCTGAGTCTAGGAAGCTCAAATGAGCAGTCTTATCTCACTGGAGGTCAGGGCTGAGACTGGGGAATCTGGAATGTGGAAAGGGAGGTAGTGCCTCTAGTTTCTTGCCTTAACCACCAGGATAATCCCTAAATGTCACACTCAGGAGGCAGGCGATACACCTCCTACCTCTTTTCTGTTAAATATGCTTCTGAATAAACTGTGATAACCCAGGATGTTATAGTTTATTGAGAGACATATTACCCCTTCAGATTTCAAGAGTTTACAAAATAGGTTTCCTGTTTCCGTCTTGATGACTTGTCTCCTTCAACCTCCCTCTCTGCTAATGCATGGCATGAGACGGCTTCCCGGAGAGAAGTGATTAAGGAGCACAGGCTCCTTGCTGAGAAACACATTAGCACAGTTTCTGAAATATGCTCTTTAAACTCATTTGATCTATGATATGTATTTTCGTTTAATAAATATTAGGCTAGTTTGGGTCATGTCTCCATATAATAAAGCATCTGCTGCCATGTTCCTTTAAGCAAGACCAAATAAATACTCTGGTAATTGTTTCAAAGTTGTTTTTGATTTTTCAAAATAAAGGTGTGCATTAGGAAACTTAAATGACATAATTATAAATTGTGCATTGAGAAAGAATTTATTCCTCCTTAAAAATATTAATTAGACTCTTCTTAATCTCTCCAGCAGATCTTATGAGCTTGTTTTTCTTCCAACTGCCTCTTTTGATTATGCATACATAGGGTATAATTACACATGGGTAGAAGTTACTATATACAAATATGTTCAGAAATTACGTGAGTAAAATACACAATAGCCTTTAGTATTCTTCTCATAAAATAATGTAGATTAGGACTAAAATAAGCAATTTGCTCTTTTTTAGTATCTGCCTTGTCTGTTTCTTTTTCAGATTAGCACTAGGGATAATGTCAGGAATAGAAAGAAAGTAATTAGCCATTATGACTTCTAGCTGAAAGGAAACTTGGTTTTCTTATGTATTTTCTTAACTGGTGAGTTCACCTTGGGTGCTGCTATTATTGTCTCTATTCCTTTGCTTTGTAATATTTTCTCTTAGTTTCTCAGCTCAAACCATATAGTAAAGCTTTAAACACAAATGTTATTTTTAAGGGATGAGTGAAAAAAGGAATGTTTAAGGGATAGTTGAAAATATTTTTATTTTTAGTGATGTTTGACTATACCATAAATATTTTGTTTACCTGGAAGATTCACAATGGGAAGACGTTCCAAAAAATGTAACTTTAAAGACAGTCTGTTGATTGATTTCCTTTTCTTTTTCTTTCTTTCCTTTTTTTTTTTTTTTTTTTTTTTTTTGAGACGGAGTTTCGCTCTTGTTACCCAGGCTGGAGTGCAATGGCGCAATCTCGGCTCACCGCAACCTCCGCCTCCTGGGTTCAGGCAATTCTCCTGCCTCAGCCTCCTGAGTAGCTGGGATTACGGGCACGCGCCACCATGCCCAGCTAATTTTTTGTATTTTTAGTAGAGACGGGGTTTCACCATGTTGACCAGGATGGTCTCGATCTCTTGATCTTGTGATCCACCCGCCTCGGCCTCCCAAAGTGCTGGGATTACAGGCTTGAGCCACCGTGCCTGGCCGATTTCCTTTTCTTTTTCTAACAGATTGTTGTAGCAAGAGGACTCCAGGTTGGAACTGTATGAGTTCGCCTGTTGAGTGTGTATGATAAACACCTAATTACCTGTCAGTTACCATAGCAATGTTTATAGAAAGACTGAGAAGCTCACATAGCTCTGTTAGCTAGTTTGAGAGAGGAAAACTGAAAACCTATGTAATTTCTTTTATTCAATCCTTAGTAGAGTTACTGGCAACAATTTTAAGATATTCTTTGCTTGGCAAGTTCTTATATGTCCAATTTAGCTTCTTTGCTTTAAGCAGAGAATGTTGATTTGAGTGGGGAATGAAGAGAATCAGCTTGCAAGAAACTTTAGGATACTAAAGCAATAGATCATGACAGCTCTGAAGAATTCCGTTAACAACAGTTCATATAGCACTGGTCCAGCATGGAACCTTTTCAAAGAGCTCTGCCTAGCCCCATGAATTCTCCAAACAAACCTCTATATATTGTCAAGAAAACACAGTACTTTATTTTTTCAACAGTATTTTTGAGCACCTACTCTAGGCCAGCACATACTAGCCTCAGAGGATACCATGGTCAGAGGGGTTCATGGCTGGTTAAAGGCATGTCCTAGGGATGTATACAGGGATCAAATCATGAAAGGTCTTAAGAAAATTGTATTTTCAATAGATAAGTACCATAGTAACTCCCATCCCACGTTATTCTGAATGTGACCTTCTCAGTTTTCTCCCATCAAATCGTGTAGTCTGTACCTCTCCCTTTGAACCTGAGTAATCATTTTGATTCCTCAGATTAGATTATACAAATACCAAGCACTTCTGTCTTACTCTTTGATGACATTTACTTTTGGAACTGTCACCTGGCAGTGAGAAATCTTTAAATTAGTACATGCAAAAAGACGAGAAAGAGAGATCACATGTAGATGTTTAAACAATTGCTGAGCAACAGCCAACATCAGCCACCAGACATACGAGTGAATTCTCCTTTAGACAAAACCAGCCCTCAACCATCATGTTACTCCCAGTCTTCAAGTCTTCCCAGATTGGATCCTAGACATTGTGGAGCAGAAACAAGCCATTCTCATTACCTAAGTCCATGGGTACTCAGATAAAGTCCCAACTGGGGGTAGTCTGGTATACAGCAATAATAACTAGAACAGTTTTTATTAAGTGTGTCCCTTTTTTTTCTGAGGAGTGGAGAGCCACTCAAAGGTTTTAAGCAGGTAACAGGATTGGATTAACATATTAAGGATCATTCTAACTCTGATGTGTGAGAAACTTGTCATCTCTCCCTTAAAATAGAAAGATTAGTTGGAAAAATATTGCACAGATTCAGACAGTATAAAAGTGGCCCATACTGGGGTGACACTAGAAGATATAAAAAGAGTAATTCAAGAATTCTGTAAGAGCTAGCATCTAGAGTGTTTGGTTCTAGATTAGATAGGGTGAGTGGAGGGTCAGAATATAGGAAACAAAGATTATATTAAGGCCCCTGTCTTAACAACAGGGTAGCTGCTAGTTAGTGGCGTTTACTTTGATAAGGAACATTGCAGAAAGAGTCACACACTTAGGTGGAGGGACATCTTGGGGAATCAGGAAGTAAGAGATGTTGAGTTAATTATTTGGGTTCTCTATAGAACTTTCAAACTCCACAGTAACAACTGAAGATGTCCAGAAATGATTAAGTGATTTATGACATTTTCAGATGTCTTCTACCATTCTCCTAAGGAGCAAAAAGGAGCCTTTCTTTTCAAAATTTCTATAAATTAGTTGGAGGTGTTACATTAGCAAACACATATGTAAAACTTAGTTTAAGGCTTTGCATTAAGAACGTTGGAAGCCACAATAATGAACTAAAATTTGATAGAATTCCACAGTCAGTTCCAGGTCCAGGAGTCTAGTAGAGAAGTAAAACTTGGAATGACAATAAATATAAGAAATTATATATTATTTTAAAAGGACAATGACACAGTTTTAAAAAACATAAATCCCAGTGAAGATCAAGGGAAAGAAAAAGTATTTAAATACAATGAAAGCACTTAAATACAATGAAAGTAAAGCAGGCAATGGTATAATCTGGGTATTAACTTGGGAGGGGACTGGGTATCAGCCTTACATGGCTTAAATATCAGACCTTCTAATCAGTAGCTTGGAAAAGTTTTAACCATCTTTTCCCATATGTAGACTGAGAGTGTTTATAACATTACCTGCACCTAGTTTTGCTGAAAGTATTAAAAACCAGTCACACATGTAAAACACTTAGCCCACTGTCTGAAACACAATAAACATTTAATGAAATGTAGCTGGCATACTCATCAGTAGCATCTTCAATACCATCAATATCATTTTTATTATTACTTAGGAAGACTGTTAATAGAAAAGGATATGATTACATGGTTCACCAAAACTTTTCCCCCTTTTGGAAAAGGACATCGATATTTTGTTAGTAAATAATTTTATAGGTAATTCTGCTTCTATTTAGAAAGTATTCATTTGGAAAGAATGTCAGCCCCTCCTAGACAAACAATGAAGAAGAAAAGCTGGATAAACTGGAAAATCACAACCTGTATTATTATTATACCTCAAAGAGGTGGATTGGCAGAGAAACCACGTAGCCTGAAATCAAGGAGAAATGAGACACTGGATGACCTCACCTCTAACAGGGTAAAAGAAAAACATGGGACCACCATAAAAAGAGGTTAAAATATATCAATTACATTTGTAATAAATTGCTAAAACTCAAATGTGGACTAATGTGACAATATGGACCTGCTGGATTCACAGACAAAAATGAGTGTGGACCTACTCACATGTTATTTTCTATAAACTTTGGCCAGATGCCCATGGGAAACAGGAGCACATCAGTTGACCATAGAAAGACTCTGTTGGCATTGCAAGTATGGACAAAAGATCAGTGCTAGCCCCAAATTGGCCCTTTAGTTAAAGTCTTAAACATCTGAGAGAGGGACAGTAGCACACTCTGTAATCCCCAAGGGCCAGGGTGAAGAGGCAGTATTACAAGAAAATAAATGGTAAACAGCATTATACCCATAAGGCAGGGGCGAAAAGTAATCCTGAGTACATAACCCCATAATAATACTATTTGAGGTCTCATACCACTGGGTATAGGAATGTTATTCTCCCACAGTGTATATAGAAAGGAGAATTTGGCTCTTGGAAATGGGGAAGAAGGACAGAACTTATGAGAAACCTTAGGCACACAAATTCTGCCTAAAACTGAAACAATAATAGATCACAGAAGACACCTTGACCCTAACCACTGGCCTGGCAAAAACCATGTAAGGCAACCGAATCTACCACTAACAGTGGGACAAAAGCACAAAGAGGCCCCACTGGTGCACTGGCATATAGCGAAGGCTGAAAGCTAAGAGTAGAAGAAAAAGATTGTCAAAAACTCTTCAGCAGCTCTAGCCTTATCCTAAGCCCAGGGCATCATTAGGGAAAGTAAAAACTGGTAGAACACTGAAAGAAACTAGCAACAACAAACTTCACATCAACTCAGTTCCTGGCTAGATTGACTCATTTCTCTATACGTATTCCCTGAGAAGGAGAAATACGTCTGTTTCCCAATATAAATGTTATTCAACTCAGTATCTTTTATTATATACAAGATGATGGCCATTTGATTAATAATAATACACACAAAAAAGCAAGACAAAAGCAACCCATTGTCAGAAGGCAAAAGTAAACCAAAGAACAGGACTCAGAGAGTAACTTGGACCTGTAGGTCACAGAATGTAAAATGAATATAGTTAACGGATTAAAGGATACAATGGAAAAGGTGGGAATTGACATGAACAAATGGGTAATTTCAGCAAAGATATAAATACTATGATTAAAAATTAAATGAAAATGCTAGAAATCAAAACTAGGATGTGGTAGACAAAATAGTAGTCCCCCAAAGATAACCATATCCTAGTTCCTAAAGACCTGGGAATATGTTACCTTAAATGACAGAAGGGACTTTGCAGATGTGACGAAGTTAAAGATCTTGGATGGGGAGATTATTCTGTTTTTCAGGTGGGCCCAATGTCATTACAAAGATTCTTAAAAGAGGAAAGCAGAAAGGTCAGTTCAGAAAAGGAGATGGGATAACAGAAGCAGAGATCAAAAAGAAGGAACGGGATTTGAAGATAGTATGCCACTGGCTATGAAGACTGAGAGAGGAGTCACAAGCCAAGTAAGGGAGGCTGCCTCTAGAAGCTGAAAAAGACAAGGAAACATATTCTTCCCTGAATCCTGCAGGAAAACAAAACAAAACAAAACAAAACAAAACAAAACAGAGTATTGGAGGAGGAGAATTTATTCAACAGGCTTAGCAATAGACTCAACACAGTCAAAGAAATAATTGGTGAATTTGAAGATAGGTCAATAGAGATCACTCAAACTGAAACACAAAGAGAAATCAATGACAGAAAATACCAGAGTTTCTAAAGATTCTGTCGACAATGTAAAAGGATCTAACATACATGCAATTGAAATTACAAAAGAAAGAAAAAAGAATGGAGTTTAAGAAGTATTTGAAGAGACAGTGGTCAAGAATGCTCCAAAAATATTCAAAGGTATTGAACCATAGGTCTAATAAATGAAGAATTCTTCAAGCAGAGGAAAAACAAAGATTAAAACTACCCAAATCTTGAAGATACATATAAAATTATTAGACTATTACATATAGAGGAATCAAGATAGAAGTCATTTAACTTCAAGCTAGAAAATAATAAAGTTATTTACTAAAACTACTAAAAGGAAAAAAAGGGCAGCCCAGAATTTTATACTCAGTAAGAATATCTTCCAAAAATCAATATGAAATAAAGACTTTTTAGACAAAGACATGTAAAGAAATGTATTATTAGCAACACATGCTGTAATAAGTGTTCTTCAAAAGGCTGTGATACCCGACAGAAATTTGGATCTACATACAAAAAATAAAGTTCTAGAAAATGTTCAAATGAAGATAAATATAGAAGTCATTTTTTATTATTTTTAATCACTCTAAAAGACAAATATATAAAACAAAAATATTAGACATTTATTTTGTTTAACATGAAAACATGTTAGAATAAAATATATATATTTTGTTATATTTAGTTTCAATATTTTTTCTTTTTATATTATATGTAGTTTTGTTTAACTTGTGTATAACATATGTAAAAATACAACAGAAAAAGAAAACCACAGAGGATAAGATATTGAAACAGGAAGTGTACTCATAAGGTTCTTATACAATGTATGAAGTCATGTAATATTATTTGAAGGTAAACAGTGATAAATTAAATATTCACATTGAAAACCTTAAGACAACCACTAAGGAAATTAGAAATAATGGTATAAATGATAAACCAGTAGTAGAAACAAAGTAGTATAATAAAAAGCACTTAATTCAAAATAAGACAAAAAGAACAAAGGCAAATGAAATAAATAGAATTGAAAGCAATGAGCAAGATGGTAGATTCAAATTCAACAATATAAATAACTAAAATTCTTCTAACACACTGATGATAGGTTATCAAATTGGATAAAAATGCAAGACTTTCTTATATGCTGTCTATAAGAAACAATTTAAATATAAAAACATCTGTGTCAAAAAATGGAAGGACAGGAAAATATGTACTATGCAAAAACTAATCAAAAGAAATTTGGAATGACTATGTTAATATCAGAAAAAGTAGACTTCAGTAAAAGAAATATTACCAAAAAAAGATGATATTACCTCATGATAAAGGGATCAATTCACCAAGAAGTTATGACTATTCTAAATGTTAATATGGCTAACAGTAGAGATTCAAAACACATGAAGCAAACCTAATAAAATTGAAAGGAAAAATGGACAAACCTCAAAAATAGTTAGAGTATTTAATATTCGTTTCTCAGTAATTGACAGAATAATTAGAAAAATCAATAGTTATAAGAGACCCAAACAACACCATCAACCAATTAAACCTAATTGACATAGTATATTCCACCCAGAAGCAGTATAATAAACATTGTTTTCAAGTGCACATAGACCATATTTGGGCCCATAAAACAAACCTCAAGAAACTTTTAGAAGTTGAAATGGAACAAAGCATGTTCTCTGACAATAATGGAGTTTTTTTGTTTTCTTTTTTTTTTTTTTTAATTTTTCTTTTAAATTCAGTGGTACAAGTGCAGGGTGTGCAGGTTTGTTACATAGGTAAATGTGTGTCATAGGGGTTTGTAGTGCAGATTATTTTATCACCCAGGTATTAAGCCTAGTATCTGTTAGTTATTTTTGCTGATACTCTTCCTTCTCCCACCCTCCGCTATCCAGTAATGTCCCAGTGTGTGTTGTTCTTCCCTGTGTGTCTATGTGTTCATAAGATTTAGCTATACCACTTATAAGTGACAACATGCAGTATTTGGATTTTTGTTCCTGCATTAGTTTGCTAAGGATAGTGGCCTCCAGCTCCATCAGTGTCCCTGCAAGGGAAAGTATCTCATTCTTTTTTATGGCTGCATGGTATTCAGTGGTGTGTATGTACCAGATTTTCTATATTCAGGCTATCATTGATGGACATTTAGGTTGATTCCATGTTTTTGCTATTGTGAATAGTACTGCAATGAACATAAGCATTCATGTGTCTTTATATTACAACAATTCTATTCCTTTAGCTGTATACCCAGTAATATAATTGCTGGTCAAATGCTAATTCTATCTTCAGGTCTTTGAGGAGTCGCCAATCGCCACACTGTCTTCCACAGTAACTGATCAAGTTTACACTCCCACCAACAGTGTAAAAGCATTCCTTCTTCTGCACAACCTCCCCAGCATCTGTTGTTTCTTGTCTTCTTAATATTCACCATTCTGACTGGTTTGAGATAGTGTCTCATTGTGGTTTTGATTTTTTGATGTGCATTTCTGTAATAATCAGTGTATTAGTCCATTTTCACGCTGCTGATAAAGACATACGTGAGACTGGAAAGAAAAAGAGATTTAATCACCTTACAGTTTCATGTGGCTAGGGAGACCTCACAATCATGGTGGAAGGTGAAAGGCATTTCTTACATGGTGGCAGCAAGAGAGAATGAGGAGGAAGTGAAAGTAGAAACCACTTACAAAACCCTCAGATCTTGTGAGACTTATTCACTACCACAAGAACAGTAAGGAGGAAACCACTCTCGTGATTTCTTTACCTCCCACCAGGTTCCTCCCACATTATGTGGGAATTATGGAAGCTACAAAATGAGATTTGGTTGGGACACAGAGCCAAACCATATCGTTCTGCACCTGGCCCCTCCCAAATCTCATGTCTTTACATGTCAAAACCAATCCTGCCTTCCCAACAGTCCCCCAAAGCCTTAACTCATTTCGGCATTAACCCAAAAGTCAAGTCCAAAATCTCATCTGAGACAAGGCAAGTCTTTTTCAATTATGAGCCTGTAAAATCAAAAGCAAGTTAGTTACTTCCTAGATACAATGGGGTACAAGCATTGAGAGAAACTGGCCAAAATAAAGGGGCTACAGGCCCCACACAGTCCAAAATCCAGCAGGGCAGTGAAACCTTAAAGCTCCAAAATGATCTCCTTTGATTCCATGCCTCACTTCCAGGTCACACTGATGCTATAGGTGTGTTCCCATGGTCTTGGGAAGCTCTGCTCCTGTAACTTTGCAGGGTACAGCCACCCTCCTGGGTGATAGCTATCTATCAGGTCCATTCGATCCAGAACTGAGTTCAGGTCCTGAATGTCTTTGTTAATTCTTTGTCTCGATGATCTGTGTAATATTGTCAGTGGGGTGTTAATATGTCCCAATGTTATTATGTCAGCATCTAAGTCTATTTGAAGGTCTCTAAGAACTTACTTTATGAATCTGAGTGGTCCTGTGTGGGGTGCATATGTATATCAAATAATTAACTCTTGTTGAATTAAACTCGTTACCAGTATGTAATGTTTTTCTTTGTCTTTTTTGATGTTTGCTAATTTAAAATCTTTTTGTCAGAAACTGATTGCAATACCTAGTTTTTTGTGTTTTCCATTTGCTTGGTAGATTAGACAGCACACCAATGGGTCTTGCTTGATTCTTTATCCAGCTTGCTACTCTTTCTTTTAATTGGGCCATTTAGCTCATTTACATTTAAAGTTAGTATTGTTACATGTGGATTTGATTCTGTCATCATGATGCTAGCTGATTATTTTGCAGACTTGTTTATGTGGTTGCTGCATAGTGTCCTTGGTCTGTTTATTTTGGTGTGTTTTTGTAGTGGCTGGTAATGGTTTTAACTTTTCATATTTAGTGCTTTCTTCAGGAGCTCTTGTAAGACAGGTCATTGTTATCAAATTTACTAGACATGTGCTTGTCTGAAAATAATCTTATTTCTCTTTCATTTATTAAGCTTAGTTTGGATAGATATAAAATTCTGAGTTATAATCTCTTTTCTTTAAGAATGTTGAATATTTGCCCCCAATTTCTCTGGCATGTAGAGTTTTCACAGAGAGATCTGCTATTAGTCTGATGGACTTCCCTTTGTAGGTGACCTGGCCTGTCTCTTTGGCTGCCCTTAACATTTTTTCTTTCATTTCAATCTTGGAGAATCTGATGATTATGTGTCTTGGGGATAAACAATCAAATTAAATAGAAACCAACACACTTCTATTAATAATAACCAAGGATGACTACTTCATTTAGAATTTATCATCTTGTAATAACAAGGAAACTTGTCCAGAAATACAAGCCCCTTAAATAATACTATACTTAACCTAGATCTTTAAAATGTCAGTGCTAGATGATACTCCAGAATTTGGTTTCAACCCTAATGATTCAAAAGGAGATAGTGAAGTCAGGAGCAGCTAAGTGACTTACCTGGAAATTTCAAGGACTGGATTCATTATCATTGCCTTCTGTGTAAGCATCATTCTATTACTGCCATGTTTCTTGCTCTCTTACCAACCAGCAAGTACTTTTTGAATACCTAACATATGTATGAAGTTTTACTAGATGTTGGATAAAATGAAAAACATTATTCTTTTGGTTTAAATAAGCTTTTATATTAGATAATATGGGGAGGAATTTGGACATTACCCCCTTTTATCAGATAAGGAAACATTTTATTGAGAAGTTTCCTATTTGTGCTGTCTCACATGCTTTCAGCAGACTCCTCGGTAAAAAAAAAATAAATAAAAATAAAAAGGCAAACATTCTTTCCATAGGAAACAGGATGTCTTGAATAACATCAGGAGGGTATTTTGCTAAAATTATCCAAGGAAAAGGACAGGGTATGAGAGTACAGAGCCAAGTTGTCAGACTTCTGAAGCAATAAGAATAACTCTGGGGATATGGAAAAGAACAAATACTGAATAAAGTCACTTGTCTTCTTAAAAGCCTATTAATTACTTGGATTTCTTGCTTCAAATTTACAAGCCACTGGAGGCTTACTCTAGCCAATTGGGTTAAGTCCATTTCCATAGAAAATAATCAGAAAATGTTATCTTTCTACTGAAAGGGTTTGACTTACAGGAACTTCTGTTACTGCCACACAGTGTGATTACTGAATATTAGTCCTACATAGTATGATTTGCTGGGATTTTGTGCTGCACCAGTATTCCTGCAGTTCCATGCCTCTGTGTGAGCTCTTTACATTATGCTCACTGGTTCAGCCAGTGTTACTTCTCTCTGCCCAAACTAGCTTTTTCTTCATAACTGTCTATTTCCTCACCAAATTAGATTTTTCTTTCCTCATGATGAATTCCCTTTTAAAGGCCTTTTTTTTTTTTTAGATAGCAAAACTTTTGTAGCACTATTTTGCTTTACCAGATAATTTCTCCTTTTCTGCTTTTTCTTATTTTCTTTTTTTTTAAAATTATATTTTAAGTTCTGGGGTACATGTGCAGATTATGCAGGATTGTTACATAGGTATACCTTTGCCATGGTGGTTTGCTGCCTCCATCCCCATCATCTACATTAGGTATTTCTCCTGTTATTCCCTCCCCAATACCCCCACCCTCTGCTATCTCACCCCTTTGCCCCCAACCCCCAACAGGCTCTGGTGTGTTTTGTTTCTCTCCCTGTGTCCATGTGTTCTCATTGTTCAACACCCACTTATGGGTGAGAACATGCTGTGTTTGGTTTTCTGTTCTTGTGTCAGTTTGCTGAGAATGATGGTTTCCAGCTTCATCCATATCCCTGCAAAGGACATGAACTCATCCTTTTTTATGGCTGCATAGTATTCCATGGTGTATACTATGCAATTATCCAGTCTATCATTGATGGACATTTGGGTTGATTCCAAGTCTTTGCTATTGTAAACAGTGCTGCAATGAACATACCTGTGCATGTGTCTTTATAGTAGAATGATTTATAATCCTTTGGGTGTATACTCAGTAATAGGATTGCTGGGTCAAATGGAATTTCTATTTCTAGGTCCTTGAGGAAGTTCCACACTTTCTTCCACAATGGTTGAACTAATTTATGCTCCCACCAACAGTGTAAAAGTGTTCCTATTTCTCCACATCCTCTCCAGCATCTGTTGTCTCCAGATTTTTTAATGATTGCCATTCTAACTGGTGTGAAATGGTATCTCAGTGTAGTTTTGATTTGCATTTCTCTAATGACCAGTGACGATGAACATTTTTTCATATGTTTGTTGGCTGCATAGATGTCTTCTTTTGAAAAGTGTTCATATCCTTTGCCCAAATTTGATGGGATTGTTTGTTTTTTTTCTTGTAAATTTTTTTAAGTTCTCCATAAATTCTGGATAGTGGCCCTTTGTCAGATAAGCAGGTTCCAAAAATATTTTTCCATTCTGTTGGTTGGCGGTTCACTCTAATGATAGTTCCTTTTGCTGTGTAGAAGCTCTTAAGTTTAATTAGATCCCATTTGTCTATTTTGGCTTTTGCTGCCTTTGCTTTTGGTGTTTTAGTCATGAAGTCTTTGCCCATGCCTATGTCCTGAATGATATTGCCTAGGTTTTCTTCTAGGGTTTTATGGTGTTAGGTCTTATGTTTAAATCTTTAATCCACTGGAATTAATTTTTGTATAAGGTGTGAGAAAGGGGTCCAGTTTCAGCTTTGTGCATATGGCTAGCCAGTTTTACCAGCACCATTATTAAATAGGGAATCCTTTCCCCATTGTTTGTTGTTGTCTGGTTTCTCAAAGATCACTTGGTTATAGATGTGTGGTGTTACTTCCAAGGCCTCTGTTCTGTTCCGTTGGTCTATATGTCTGTTTTGGTACCAGTACCATGCTGTTTTTGATTATTGTAGCCTTGTAGTAGTTTGAATTCAGGTAGCATGATGCCTCCAGCTTTGTTTTCTTTGCTTAGTATTGTCATGGCTATGAGGGCTCTTTTTGGTTCCATATGAAGTTTGAGGTGGTTTTTTCCAGTTGTGTGAAGAAAGTCAATGGTTGAAGGAGATAGCATTGAATCTATAAATTACTGTGGGCGGTATGGCCATTTTCACAATATTGATTCTTCTTAACCATGAGCACGGAATGTTTTTCCATCTGTTTGTGTTCTCTTTTATTTTCTTGAGCAGTGATTTGTAGTTCTCTTTGAAGAGGTTCTTCACAGCCCTTGTTAGTTGTATTCCTATGTATTTTATTCTCTTTGTAGCAATTGTGAATGGGAGTTTGCTCATGATTTGGCTCTCTGTCTGTTATTGGTGTATAGGAATGTGTGTGGTTTTTGCACCTTGATTTTGTATCCTGAGACTCTGCTGAAGTTGCTTATCATCTTAAGGAGATTTTGGGTTGAAACAATGGAGTCTTATAAATATACAATCATGTCGTCTGCAAATAGAGACAATTTGACTTCCTCTTTTCCTAATTGAATACACTTTATTTCTTTTTCATGCCCGATTACCCTGGCCAGAACTTCCAATCCTATGTTGAGTAGGAGTGGTGAGAGAGGGCATCCTTGTCTTGTGCCAGTTTTCAAAGAGAATGCTTCCAGTTTTTGCCCATTCAGTATGATGTTGGCTATGGGTTTGTCAAAAATAGCTTTATTATTTTGATATACTTTCCATTGATACTTAGTTTATTGAGGGTTGTTGTTAGCATAAAGGGCTGCTGAATTTTGCTGAAGGCCTTCTCTGCATCTATTCAGATCATCATGTGGTTTTGGTTTTTGGTTCTGTTTATATGATGGATTATGTTTATTTATTTGTGTATGTTAAACCAGCCTTGCATCCCAGGAATGAAGCCGACTTGATTGTGACGGATAAGCTTTTTGATGTGCTGTTGGATTTGGTTTGCTGGCATTTTATTAACCATTTTCACATTAATGTTCATTATGGATGTTGGCCTGAAATTTATCAGATAATTTCTAATAACTTCTCCAGAAATTAAGAGACTGATCTTCATACCTTCCCTTTCAAATGGTTCATCTGAGCCATAGAAAACAACTGTCTTCCTCCCTAGCTGAGCTCAGAGGCTGTCAAGATTACGTTACATAGTCCCCACAAGTTTTATGGGCTTCATATCTAGGCTTCACCTCAGAAAAGCCAGTCAGATTTTACCCAGAACAAAGAAAACTGCTCTAAGACTCATCATCTTCAAAGAAGGCAATTGGAAACTTTAAAATGGCAGCTTTTCTCTGAAACCAAATGAACACCGTATAACAATTAAGACTAGGAAGACTTCCATGAAGCTTAAAAACAGTATTTCGCATAAATAAAAGGTAATTATATATTTTAAACCAGGGAGTAACTGTATGGAATTTTCTCAAAGCTGAGCCTTTAAATAACTTTGAAACATGTTCTTAGAAGAGAGACTTCAAAAAGTGATAGGCTAAAGTGGGAAAATGACTTCATATTTTGACAAACAGAGATGGACAATTAACATTCACATCAGGCAAATGATAATATTGAATGTAATTCAAATTGAGTTAGCAATTTTTGAGACTGGCTTAGCACAAATTCCACACCAGGCACTCTGCCTAGATAAAGACAACATATACGCCATGCTATAAAGTCTTGTGGAGCCCAGGAAGTATAATTCTAGCTTGTTTATCCTCAGAGAGGATTAAGTAAACAAAGCTGTAGAGACTCTATAGAGAGTAGCTCTACCTTTCTCAAAGTGTATTATAGATTGTTGTAGTAACAGCAAAGTAATTTCAGAAACTTTGGATGCAAATTAAACAGGTTATTTTACTGTGAGACTTTTTAATATGCCTTGTAAATCTCCAAGATGATTATAGAATATGCAAAGTTCTCTGTGCTATCTGAGAAACTGTCTTATCTTTGGGCATATTTCAGTGCTTGTAAATTATAGACATTGCTTTTTTTCCCCCAACTATAATATTTTGGGACAGAAAGAAGACTCTGAGCTTGCCGCTGATACCAGCAAAGGGGAGAGTATAGCAATTTGCTTATATCCATTAGCTTCTTTGCCTCATTATCCAGTTACTTCAAGGTTTTGATTAATGGAAGCGTTATTGGAACTAACAGTACTTGGTTCTTTCTCAAGCAGGTAGCACATTACTCCTGAAGATGGACTCATTAATCTTTCTTACTTTGTTTACTCTTACCCTCCTTCTTTATAGATATCTACCTATACCATTTTGGGGATGTCTTTCATTTCGACAAATATGACCACCTGAAAATATTCTTCAGTAGAGATAAGAAGTACATATGATTCCCTCATATATAAACACTCCCCTAATATATTTGTCCAATTGTAAGACCCAATTTTAACAAAACAAATTTTTTCAAGTCTGTGTGTTAAAGAGATGAACTTAAACAGCTGTAAAAGCTAGGATATAAATGTGTGTAAATTATTGTTCAGTCAGTTGACTGGTTAGAAAAATGCAAAATAAGCTAAAATGAGTGGGCAAGGAAGAGAATAGTGATTTTGGAGACAAAGATGTATCTTCTTGTGAGACAACAGATACTTGTGAGTGTTGGACTGTGGAGAAGCAGGTGTTTCTGGAAATAAGAGAAGAGAAAAGCTGAAAGAAATCTTAGAAACAACCTAGACTAGTCTGCTCATATAAAGAATGGAAAAATATAAGATTTTTTGGGTGTGGTTAAAGGGAATACTTGAGATAACTTATATAATCAACAAGAGACCTAGAGGTAAAAACCTTTGCTAATGTGCCCTACATTATTCATTTGCCTCTACAGCAACTATCTGAAAGGATTTGCTATCCTGTTTCTCTGACTGAGAGGCCTAGTTCCTTTTAAAACTGGCTTCACTTCATTCTTTCTCATCTCAGTAAATGTCATCTTATCAACCTGTGCATATCACCAACCAAGAACTCATTCTTTATTTCTCAGTACTTTCACTCAATTTATCCTCCATCATTATTGGCTCAGCCTTAAAAATTGATTCTTCAAAATACAATCATTTCTACTGACGACACCAAGCTACATCTCTTTCTTGAGTTATTTTAATTTGCCTCCATGCTTCATACTGAGAATCTATGCTCCATATAAAAATGAGAGTGATATTTTTTAAATATCTGGCAAATGTTTAAAACTAGTTCTCCAGCAGAAAGTAAAGCCCTGGTTTGTAAGTTTGCTGTTTCCCATGTTATAAATATTCCCAATGTACTTGAGTTCAAACTAATATAACTGAAAGCAGAGTTGGGAAGAAATGACAATATTTTCCATGCTCATAAACTAGTGTAGGTCAGTTCTAGGATGTCACTGTCTATACCAAAATTACTTCAGCTGTAAGTTACAGGAAATTAAACTCAGATATAAGTTAGAGAGGATCTTTTTGTTCATGTATCTGATAAGTTGTGGGGAGAGCTGCATTCTGGCATTGCTAGATTTAGGTGCTCTAATATTGTATCAGAAACTTTGCTGCTTTCATTTATTTATTCATTGATATTAAATAAAAATCTGTTGATTACACACTCCAGGTCAGACACTATTTTCGTGCTGAATACATAGTGGTAGGGTAGACATAGTTCTGCCTTCATGAAGTTATGTTCAAGCGGTAGAGACAATCAGTAAACAAGTAAATATATAACATCATAGGGAGTGATAAGTGCTATGAAGAACAACAAAACAAGGCTAAGGAAAAATGAGTTATAGTGGGATTTGAGGCTGGACTAGAATAGATCAGGGAGATGACAATGAATAGGAAGTGAGCCATAGAAATAACTTGAAGAGAGCAGCCCAAGTGAAGAGAACAGCAGGTATACACGTGACAGGGCTGGAGCATGCACATGGCATACCTGCATTTGGAGGAGTGTCAAGCAGTTCTGTGTCAAGTGACTCAGAGTGGTAGAAAAGAAGTTTGGAAGTGAAAAGAAACTAATACACGTATGAACTTGTAGCCAGAGTTAAGTAGTTTGGGTTTAACTACAAAACTGATGCAAAACCATTTGGAGGTTTTGAGCACTGAAGTATGTGACTTGATTTATATATTAAAATGACTCATCTGCCTGCTAGTTAGTGTTATCTGAGAGAAACAAGCCACTCCAAGAACAGGATATTCAGACAGGGGACTATGGTTATTATTTAAGTGAGGGATGGACAGAGAAAAAGCTGAAAGGTAGAGTGAGGTTGTTAGATTTGTGGCCAACAATGGACTAGATGTATGCTGTAAGAGCAAAAGAGGAACCAAGATGGACTCTGATATTTTGGAATCTAACCAGAAAAAAATATTCATGAGTGTACTCTGAGATTCACAGAAATGTGTATTAGACCATCTCAGGGGACAAGTCAGGGATGACAGTAAAAAGATGGCAATCATTCATGAGCAGAAAGATGATGTTTAAAGCCATGCACATTGAGAGTAAGTAGAGAAGATAAGAAGAGCTAGGACTAAGTCTTGTTGTAGAAGAGGAAAATGGTCCAGCCACAAAAATGAAAAAGAAACAGCAAATGACAAGGGAAAAACAGCTATCTTCCAAGTCAACTGTATGTCAGGAGGGTGGGAGTGATTAATTGTGCCTAATGCTATTGAGACATCCTGGAAAATTAGAACACGACAAGAGCAATTTCAGTGGGATGGTGGGATCCTAGTCATGATTGGTGAGGGCTACAGAGGAAATGAGAGGAGACGTTGAGGAAGCAGAAAGCATAGATACTATTACGAAAAATGTTCACTGTAGAGGACAACAACAAAATAGGGCAGAACTTGAAGAAAGATGTGATAGTTAAGGGAAGGCATTTTTTTTTTTTGGATGCGTTTTTGTTAAGTTGGGAAAAGTCACAGAAAGTATAAACTAGTGGCAATACTATAACAGAGAGGAGAACATTGACAATGAAGGACAAGGGGTCAATCTGGGAGCAACCTGTTTGAGTAGTAGGTGCTGTAATTTGGGATCCAATGCACATAGGAGGGAGTTGTTACTAGATGGGGGAGCAGCAGGTAGATGGTTATAATGGAAGGAAGAAAAATATATGGCTAAGAATATGGACTGTTGATAGGTTTTCCACTGGAGACATAGGAAGCTATTTTGATTGCTTCTCTTTTCCTAGTGAAATAAAAGGCAGGATCATCAAGTAGAGACCAGTGGATGGTGAGGGAAACGTATTAGATGCTAGAAAAGAAAGGAAAAGGTTTGAAATGTACCTCACAGAAAATGAGAAAGTAGATTGACCAGGACTATAATTGAGAGTTACCAGGCATGGCCAAGTGCTCTCTTGAGGTTTCCAGTCACATTTCTGTATTGCTGCCTTTCATTCTCTGGCAGGTTCAATCGTGTTTGTGCCAAGATGACTACCTGCTTCTCTTGGCTTGTATCCTACCTACCACCTTACCAAATCCAGTGGAAAGAGAAACCTTCTTTTCCAATAGTTCCAGAAAAACATCTGAGTGAGCTCTCTTCTATTGGACTTCAGCCCTTGCTCAGGCTCTGATCTCAGTTCTGTGTTCGGGGAATGCTGTTCTGGGCCATACGTCTTCCCCAGGAGCCTCGGGTTAAGGTGGATTAGGCTCTGCTGAAACACAAAGATATAATGGGGAGGGCAGTTTACCAAAGAAAGTCACAGAATATATTACTATATGTAGGAAGATCAGAAGCTGTACAGGCAAAACAGCCAAATCCACCACTGTAAAATTACCGGCGTATTCATTTGCTGAAAAATGGAGTCGAGCATTATTAATGACCTCTAAGAATCCTTTCAGTCCTAATAGTTTTTGAAAAATTCCCTAGCATTGAAACTCCCAATTTGGGCATATTTGACTGAGGAAAGGACTAATCTGACAATACCAGTATTGATAATTTTCGTCAATCCTAGAATTATTCAATAGCTATGCCTAATCAGTGCATTTCAACCTGCTTCTAATATGAAAACTCCTCCTGCAAACCTGTCTTACATTGCTGCACAAGCACTATTTTATTCAGGAATTTTTTTAAATGGTCATATTGCATTGAATTTCCCTTGAAGTTTCTCATATTCAAAGTATAAATCAGATTTATTTATTTATTTTTTTGAGACAGAGTTCCTCTGTTCCCCTAGCTGGAGTGCAGTGGTGTGATCTTAGCTTACTTCAACCTCTGCCTGCCAAGTTCAAGTGATTCTCCTGCCTCAGCCTCCTGAGTAGCTGGGACTATACCATGCCTGCCTAATTTTTGTAGTTTTTAGTCAAGATAGGGTTTCACTGTGTTGGACAGGCTGGTCTTGAACTCCTGATCTCAAGTCATCTACCTGCCTTGGCTTCCCAAAGTGTTAGGATTACAGGCGTGAGCCACTGCACCTGGCCCAGATTCATTTTTAACATTTCTTGTATCATCATCCCTATAAAACACAATTCTGTTTCTATCTAATGCTAACTGTATATGTGTTAAAATTTTTCCTTCCTAATAATTTAGCTGTGGATTTACATTCTTAGTAACTCCACATTCACATAAGTTGCTATGGTGATATTATAATATCACTTCAAAACAAAAGGCTTCCCTGAAACCATGCTAGATGTGAAAATAACATTGCTGAAAACCTTGTGTCTCAAGTAAGAAAGCCTGAGTAAGCAGAGATTCTTAACTAGAACACAATGTGGTAATATAAACAAATAAGCAACAACAACAACAGCAACAAAGAAGTTATTCCTTTACTGCTCTACTAAGACTAGAGGTGTTGTATAGTGATTAACAGCATTGGCTTTAGAAATCCAAAACTAAGCGATTATCACTTGCAACTGAAATATTTATATTTTATGAACTCCTCACACTCCTTGGATTTGGAAAAGGGCATTGTCCTTGTTTCTTATTTCTTATCTCCTGCTCAGTGCAACGAAACAAGGAAGCTCTGGGCTGTCTAGCTTCAGAGGACACAGGGGAGAGGGGCCTCTTATACTCCAGCTTTTCTTTTGGAAGCAGAGTTTTGAAGTTGACCTTAAGAGTCTGAGTAGATGGATAGAAGCATTTTTGATCCCAGAGAGGCTCTGCTCAAGTTCTGCATCAAATACCTTTCTGCTCTCCTTTTTTCCTCTTGAACAATACAAGAGACCTAATCAGTCTCCTTGGAAAGTCCTATTGCAGGAGCTTGTTCTTTCCCTCACAGACACCTCACTTCAGTCTTATCTCTGGTCCTTTCACAGAATGTGGAAATTACTTTCAACTTGAGGATTAAAAGAAAACATTTGGCCTGAAGTTCTGTCTACTGAGACAGCCAAAGCAAGAAGTGCCCCCCGACCCCCCACAACCCCCACGCTTCCCTAAAACTTCAAGCCTTTCCTCTGATCACTGACAGAAATGATGAAAAAACTCTTCATGGGTGGGTTGGGAGCCTCTGGTTGGATTCTAAGCTTGTCTTCAGAGAAAGTGAAGTATTATCAACGTAGACCAAAGTCTCCCTTCCTAAATCACTTGCAAAGTGAATCATTCCAGAAACACTCTCAGAGACTTGGCAGAATAATGTTTATCAAATATCTGTGAACCTTGTGACTCAATCAAATTGACACATAAAATCATCTTTGGACTGCTGAATTAGAGAGCTCATAAATACTCCATCGTGATTGGTTCTGCTAGAGCTGGAGTTTGTGGTACTTGCCACCTCATTATTCCTAACTGATATGGTTTACCTGTTGGGTAAATAAGTCAATGTGTACACAGAACTATTCCTAATACTTGGTATGTACCAAGTGTTCAAAAATTTGTATTCAATATTATGCTAACCAGCACTTTCTTTCTAAGAATTTAAGCATTTCCTTACTGCCTCTAAACCACTTTCTCAGGTTCTTAATCTCTTCAAAGCCCTCTTGACCTATTAAAATCTTACCTACACTTTACAGTGCACCTCAAATTCCTTCTTTTCTCCAATGACTTTGCCTAGATCCCAGGTCTCTAACCAGCCTAGGTGAGATGTTTAGGGCCTCTTCTCCTGTGTTCACAGAGCACCTTTCTCCTGTAACTTTATGCGTGGCATTGTAATTGATTGTCTCCCTGTTTCTTAAGGACAAGGACATGTTTTCTATGGCTATTTACAGACTGAGAGTGTTTCTGGAATGATTCACTTTGCAAGTGATTTAGGAAGGGAGACTTTGGTCTACGTTGATAATACTTCACTTTCTCTGTCGTCTTTAAATGCTATGTCTGGTTTCGTATCCTGACTCTTCTACTAGCTGGCTGTGTGACCTTGAATAAGTTAACTTCTTAATTTCTCTGTCCTTCAGTTTCCTCAACCTGCAAAATAAAAATGATAATAATAAAACCTAACTTGCAGGATAGCCATGAGGGTTACATGAGCTAATTCATAAAAAGCACCTTGAAAAATATGTGGCACAAAATAAGTAAAAAATAAACATTGGAAGGTATTTAATCTATTAACTCAGAAGCACTGGCTGCATTTCAAATCAGGTATATTTTTTGGTTGTTGTTGTTGACCTAGAGAAATAAATGAAGCTCCCTGTTATCTGACATTCTAAAAATCCAGGAAACTCTAATTATTGGCACATCTCTCCAACAAATTATCATGCCTAACAAGAACTCAGAAAAACCTCAAGAAGTTGCAGGGCTGGATAATTACTGAGAAAAGATCCTGCTATATTCATTGTGATTATATTGTTAAATACATTCTATTAAGTTTTGGTGTTTATGAACATCAAAAGGCCCAATTAGTCACTTCTTAGATATGTGAAGTACTGTTTAAGATGCTTAGTTGTGCCTCAGTTTTTTCATGTACACAGTGAAGGAGCTCAATTAGAAAATCTTGTGAAATCTTTTCCAATGGTAACATACTGTGGCCCTATTAATTGATGATTTATGCGTACTAGGTATGAGAACTCAAGACTATGGAATTAAAATTTTCAATAATTCCAATATTGATTGACTTTTCCCTATATGTTAGTCACTGTGATAGGTGCCAAAGACACATTTTAAACAAAAAAGCGTAGTACCTGATTTTACAGAGCTCACAGACTAGAGAAGTGGGAGTAAACGAGCTGCTGCAATGTATTGTGCATGAGACCAGTCAGTTACTCCTGACTATAACCTGGACAGAAAGTTCATAGAATGTTAGTAGGATAAGAGGATGTCTAGTACATGTAACGTAATTTAGAAACAGATATCAGAAATAGGTTTTTGGAGAAGTCAAACAATGAACAGATAATAGTCTGTTAGAATTGGGGTGTTATATTGGGCTTGTTTTCTTTTTTTTTTTTTTTCAGAGTATATTCTCCCTTTATTTCTGTTTTTTTAAAATTATACTTTAAGTTCTGGAGGTACATGTGCAGCTCATGCAGGATTGTTACATAGGTATACACATGCAATGGTGGTTTGCTGCATCCGTCCCCCCGTCACCTACATTAGGTATTTCTCCTACGGTGACAAATCTATTCTGATAATCGGGTCTCATTATTTTTTGGATCAAGGCATTTTTAAAGTTAGCTTCAGTCTTCCGTTTTTTCTTATCTATTAGAATTGTCTGAGCCACCTGTCAGTAGTGTGCACTCCATTATTGTCTTAGAATGCTTTTAACATTACTCTTGGTTGATATGTAAAATCTATATAATTTTGAGATTCAGATGTATGTTGAAACTGAAAAGGAAGAAGGATCCAGTCTATGATTTAGGCATCAACATGTCTAGGCAAGTCCAATTTTTCAGTGCTATCAGCAAGTGTTAAAGATCAGAAAATGCCAAGGGCAAAATGAAAAACTAGAAAAAGGCACAGGAAATGAATATCCCTCAATTGGCAAGGATCTCCACCATAATGCTATCAAAATCTTACTTTGCCAGATTCTTCTGAGACATGGGTGGTTGAGGTGGTTTTGGTGGTGTGTTGGGAGCCAACTGGAATATATATGCTAAAAAGAAGAAACCATTTAATTCATGTATACATTAAGTAAAGAGCAACAGAGCACAAGGTTAGGGCCAGGCAATGCAATGTCAGGGGGCACACCGTAACGTACAACAGACAAGGTCCCTGCTTTCAAAGAGTCTGCAATCCAGTGAAAAAATAGGCAATAAATAAGGAAATCATACATAAGATAATTATATATTGTGATTTCAAATTTAAAAGATGGTTACAGGCTTTTGTCATAGAGAATAACAAAAAAAGATCTGCTTAGGTCTAATGCCTGCCTTCTGGATGTTTCTTTAACATCTTAAGAAAAATAAGTTACTACTATTCAATTTTATCTTTCATCACATATTATCTCTGTGGAAGGGGCACCCTAGGATTAGTAATAAAGTGATTTTCCTAAGCCAGTTAATGCAAAGAAGAGATGAAAATCCAGGCTGCTTCTTTTTTTTTTTTTTTTTAATCTATTGGTGTAACAGCAGAGGGTTGGCCTTTGCAATTAGAATCTGGAATCTGTCTAACCTTTTCTCATTTTATAGAGGTGAATTCCTTCTAAAAGTGAATTCCTTAGTTGTCCACATTCTAAATAGAACTCTCCCAGTCTCGTGCCTTATCCTGCTATTATTAGGGAGGATATTCCTTGCAGCAAAAGCTACCCAACATGTTGAATATGCCAATAGGCATGTGTCTTGATACTTGGTTTTGAAGACTTTATAAACTTTTTCTGGAGACATTGACCCATAAGAGAGCCAGAATACAATGACTTATCAAGGAGCAGCCTGCATAACTTTAAGATTGTGGTAATTGAGAGAAAAATCACTCTCTGAATACAAAGTAAAGGGAGTTTGATGGAGGATTAGCAGAAGGAGGGTAATGAGAACCTCTGATTAGGAGGAAGAAGAAAAGAGTATAAGAAAACAGAAGGAGGAAATAAGGAGAAATAGTCATAATTAGTATTTGTCTAGGCCTCACCACTGCACAATCACCTAAAACCAGCCCTACCCCTACTGTAAGCCTTAGCCATTACCAGTGTGGCTTGAACCCCCATCCCTCTCCAGGTGTGCTCTCCTCTAGACCCAAGGTTACCACTGAAGATTCCAACAGCTCCCAAAGCCACCGAATTATCATTTCTTCACAGATTTTGCAAGCAAAGACCATGTGGTTGCTAATGTCATAGACTCCAGTTGCCTGAGCCATCAAACCATCACACTTCCCCAGGCCCAGAGTTGGCATCCGGTGCACCACTAGACCCAGTGACACAGCACGCTTCTAAACATTCCCCATTCAAAGTTCCCATACACTGCATCTCAAGTGAAGATTTTTCATTACCAAAGCCAATCTTTGAAGTCTGGAAATGATAACTGCTGCTTCTAATGTGCGTACATCAACACAACAAACAATGAACATGAAAAATTATGGACACCTCCAAAGTAACACAGTAAACTTCTATTTACCAAACTCAAAGAGATGGAGAGCCATGAGTTACCTGAAAAAAAAAGTTAAAATAATTTTTCCAAAGAAGTTGAGTGAGCTACAAGAGACACAGATAAACAATTCAACAATATCATAAAACAATACAAGAACAAAATGAGAAGTTCAACAAGAGAATAAAATTATAAATAAGAACTAGGGCTGGGCACAGTGGCTAATGCTTATAATCCCAGCACTTTGGGAGATCAAGGCAGGCAGATCATGAGGTCAGGAGTTTGAGACCAGCCCAACCAACATGGTGAAACCCTGTCTCTATTAAAAATACAAAAATTAGCCAGGCATGGTGGCACATACCTGTAATCCCAGCTACTCAGGAGATTGAGGCAGGAGAATCACTTGAACTTGGGAGGCGGAGGTGGCAGTGAGCCAAGACCACACCACTTCACTCCAGCCTGGGCAACAGAGTGAGACGTCATCTTAAAAAAAAAAAAAAAAAAAAAAGGAAAAGAAGTTATAAATAAGAACTAAACATAATATCTGGAACTAAAGAATACAATAATACAATGAATGAAATTAAAAAAATACAGAGAGCTTCAACAAATGATTCTATTAAGCAGATTCTATTTAATGAAATTAAAAAATAGAGAACTTCAACAGATGATTCTATTAAGATCTGCCCCCATGATCCAATCACCTTCGAAAAGGTCCCTCGGTGAAACTGAAAATTACAATTCAATGTGAAATTTGGGTGGGGACACAGAGCCAAACCATATCTTGAGGTGATGTTGGCCAAAGGTCATAAAGTTCCAGCTATACAAAATGAATAGATTCTGGAGATCTAAAATACAGCATAGTGATGCTAGTTAACAGTATTTTATTATTTACATGAAATTTGCTAACAACATAGTTATTAAGCTAGTCCACCCCCCCACACACAAAATAGTATATGTGCATATACTACATCTACATATATGTGATATATATACTACATCTACAAATATATGATATATATGCTACGCCTATATATGTGTTTGTGTGTGTGTGTATGTATATATATATATATATACATGTTAGAATGTGATGATCACTTCACATCATATATGTATATCAAAACATCAACTTATGCACCTTAAATATTTATAATTTTGTATGTCAATGATATCTTAATAAAACTTTTAAAAAGTAGCACGTGAAACAAAGGTATGCCATCTTATAGAATAAAATAATAGTTGTGCAGGCTTGTTGGACAATGCTGCAATATGACTTTGAAAGGATATTTAGTAATTCTTTTGCCTTGTTTATATGTTTTGCATATTTTCTCTTTGTTTTCCCCCATGATCTAACAATTTAGTAAGAGTCTTTCTATAGAATCACTAGCCATGAAAAGCACCAAATTTCTATACATCCTCAATTAGAAACATGATAAATATATTTTGATAATAGGCATCTTTCCTTTGTTTTGTTAGGATTAAAAAATAATTCCTCATAAACTTGAGGATAAAGTTCACAAAATTACATAACCAATAATCTATGACAGCTAAATATCACTCACTATCACACAAATGCAATGTTTAATGATAATAAAATTTTTAAGCCTGAGTGCCAGTGAGAATATAATGAAGCTAGAATTCTTATTCATTGCTTAAAGGGATGTAAATATTTATTTACTCATTTATTTTTTTACCTTTATTTTAGGTTCAGGGGTTATATGTACATGTTCATTACATGGATAAATTCTATGTTGCTGAAGTTGGGAGTGCAAATAATCTGTTCACTCAGGTAGTGAGCATAGTGTCTTATATGTAATTTTTCAAGCTTCCCCCCGTTCTCACCCTTCTCCCTATAGTAGTCCCCGGTGTCTACTGTTCCCATCTTTATGTTTGTGTATACTCAATGTTTAGTTCCCACTTACAGGTGAGGACATGCGGCATTTGGTTTTCTGTTCCTGTGTTAAATCACTTAGGATAATGGCTGATTACCTCCTGAATGACTTTTGGGTAAAAAGTTAAGGCAGAAATCAAAACACTATTTGAAATATATGAAAATACCAAAATACTGAATGAAATAAATGAAGATCCATAGCATACCAAAATTTCAGGGATGCAGCTGAAACAATGTTAAGAGGAAAGTTTACAGTGCTAAGTGCCTACACCAAGAAGTTAGAAAGATTTTAAATTAAAAATGTAATACCACATCTAGAAGAACTGGAAAAACAAGAACAAACTAACTCCAAAATTATCAGAAGAAAAGAAATAACTAAAATCAGAAGATAACTGAATAAATTTGAGACCCAAAAATGCATACAAAGGATCAACAAAACCAAAAGCTGGGTTTTTTAAAAGGATAAACAAGGTTGCTAGTGAGACCATTAGTTAAAGTAATAAAGAATAAAAGAGAAAAGATCTAAATAAGCATAATCAGAAAACCAAAGGTGATGCTATGACCAATGTCAGAGAAATACAAAATATCTTCAGGTACTATTATGAAAACCTTTATGCATGTAAGCCAGAAAATCTATAGGAAATGGATAAATTCCTGGAAACATACAACCTTCCAAGACTGAATCAGGAAGAAACCAAAACTCTCAGCAGACCAATATTGAGTTCTGAAATTAAATATGTAATTAAAAATCTTACCAATTAAAAAAAGTCCTGGGCCATATGGATTCACAAATTCTACCAGACATACTAAGAACAGGTTCCAGTCCTACTGACACTATTCTAAAAAAACCAAGGAGAAACTCCTTCTTAACTCATTCAACAAAGCCAACATTACTCTCGTCCTAGAATCTGGCAAATACTCAACAGAAAAAGCAAGTGAGCACTGAAGGGTTGCCTAATAGTCTTGAAGAAAACACAGGCTAAAGCAATGCAATGATGGAGAGAGATTCACCTGGCAGGGCATACAGAACGGATTGAAAATACCATCTGTTTAACTTAAAGCATGATTTTCACAAAAAAAGAAAACCAAGTGATTACTCCTATTCTAAACCATGCCAATGGATGAAATAGAACATGCTCCTAATCTCAAGCCTGTCCACAATTTTAAATCCCTGCAGAAGCAGGTTCTAGGCACAGCCAGATGTCGCTGCACATCAAGCTGTTGTTGTTGTTAAGCTTCTTGGATTTAGAGCTGGAATTCTAAGAGGCAGTTCTGTGATTTGACCACCTGAGTTAGAAAGAGATTCATTTCTTTCTATCAGAAGTTATTCAGCCAGGATTCAGAAACATCTATCTAATCTTTCTTTATTTTTTCACTTAACATTAAAATACTTTAGCTTTGGGGAATTCTCTGAGGCATTTAAAATTATGTGCAAAAATTTGTGAATGTATATTTTTCCTGGCAGAACTTTTATCAGATTCTCAATGACATATACAATTGTCCTAAAATTTAAGCATTCTGGGTCTAGAGAGAGGGGTTGTGTCTATTTTGGCCAGCATGTAGAGTCCTCTCTGTGCCATTATCTATCTATCTGAAGATTGGGGAAGTAAACAGGAGCTTCTTTAAAGACCTTCACTTGTACTGAAGGAAACCAAATTTGACTTCAAAGACTGTGATTATCTCTTTACTCCTCACACATTTTTTCAGAATTTCCTTGATTTAGCCCTGGTGGCTGTGTACATAGTATGTATATTTGAGCAATGAAATGCTGTCCAAACTCAAGATATCAACTACTCCCTGTATTAATTACTTTTGCTGCTGTAAGAAATTCCCAAAAACCTACTTGCTTAAAACAATCCATATGTAGTATCTTATACTTCCAAAATCAGTCTTACCGGACTGATTGTTGATAGAGTTGGATCCTTCTCTAGGCTCTGGATAAGAAGTCATGTTCTTGCCCTTTGCAGTTTCTAGAGACCGCCCTGAATTCCTTACCTCTGCCCATCCCTGTACCTCACTGTCAGCAGAGAAACATCTTCAAATTTCTCTTTCCTTCGACATCACATCACCTTCTCTTTGACTGTAATACTACTGCTTCCTCTTTATAAGGACTCTTGTGATTACATTGGGCCAACCCAGATAATCCAGGATAATCCCTCCTTTTAAAAATCCTTAACTTAATCACATCTGTAAAATCCCTTTTGCCATGTAACTTCACATAATCACAGGTTCTATGGATTAAGATATGGACATCTTAGGGGGTTCATTATTCAGCCTACTACATACTCAAACTGTACATAAAATTATTTGGTTTAACACACTAAAGTATTATCTTCATCCAGATGATCTTAGATAAATAGCATATTGTGCCACTATTACTTGGGATTCAATTAACTTTTATGATAAGCCCTAAAGTTACTCTGAGGGAATAGGACTCTGGATAGTTAAGATGTTATTAAAAATGCTTCTATTTTCATTTAATTCTGAAGACTATACTTCCATAGTTTATAAAGTTACCAAATAATAGAAAAATATAAAGATTAACATAACTTTCACATCCAGAAATAGTCACTTTTCATATTTTTGTAAGTTTCCTTGCAGTCTTTTTTTGATAAATGGGTATATGAGTATACAAATAGTCATTTCTATACACATATAAATATCTATTTTTCCCTTACAGATTTGGCATCATAGTTTAAATTGTGAATCTTCCTTTTGTTCTCCACTTAACATTATATAATAAGCACTTCCCATGCTACCAAATATTTACTGAAAGCAAAGCTTGAATATCAAATAATTAGTAGTTTTTAAATATTTCCCCCCCATTTTCAGCCATCTCATATTTTACATGCTCTTCTTTTAGTGCTAACACAACTTTATAGAGGTATAATTAAGTATAGTAAATGTAAAAATCTTTATTTATTTACCCAGTAAGTGCTCAGACCAAGATTTAGGATATTTTCATCATGCTAAAAAGTTTCCTTTTGCTTCTTTCCGGTCAATCTTTCTACCAAAGGAAAGAAGTATGCTTATTTATATTACTGTGGATTAGTTTTGCATGTTCTTCATTTACATATAAATTATTTAATATTGAATGTAAAGTATGCCTTTTTTTTGGTCTGGTTCTTTTATTCAACATAATGATTTGAAATTCATCCATTTTGTTCTATGAATCATTGTTTTTTACCTGAGGAATATACTATTTTATAAATATACCACAATTTTGATGTTGGACAGTATTGATGAACTTGTGGACATTTTGATTGCTTCTCATTTAGGGCTTTTATTAATAAAGCATCTGCGAATATTCTGATAAAAGTTATACTGTGGCCACATATATTTATTTCTCTTGGATGCATACCTAGGAATAGAATTGCTAGGATTGAGTTGTCTCAGTTTATTAAAAACTACCAAATGGGTTTTCTAAGTAGTTGATGATTTCACACTCTGAACAGTACATAAAGGTTCCATTGCTCCACATCCTTACCAGTATTTGGTCTTTTAGTTTTAACTGTCCTAATAGATACAGTAGTATTTTAATGTGCTTCGAACATGCATTTCCTTAATAGTAGTGATTTTCATGTGCATAGCTATTATTCAAATACTTTTTTTTGTGGTGTGATTTATGTGCTTACTAATGATGTGTGGAAGTTCCTGATGATTCTAGATACAAATTCTTTGTCAGAAATATGTATTACAAATATTTCTTACTAGTCATTTTACTTTATTAATGTTGTCTTTTGATAACTACAAGTTTTAAAATTTGATGCAGTCCAATTTGTATTTTTTTCTTTTATTATTGATGTTGTTTGTATTCTCTTTAAGAAATCTTTGCTTACCTCAGGTTCATAAATATATTTTTCTAAGGATTATACCTCTAGCTTTCATTTTTAGTCTATGATTTATCTCATAAGAAAGTTAATTTATTTTGTATTAATTATCTAGTTGTTCCAGCATCATATATTGGAAAGACATTCCTTCGGCCATTTAACTATATTAGTGCCTTTGTCACAAGTTAATTGAGCATATTTTAAAATATTGCAATTATTTCTAGTTTTAGCCCTTTATAAATTGTTTATTCATGAGCACTTTATGGTATCATTTGATTACTAAAATAAATGACCAAAATAAAATTGCTGAATTAAAAATGTTTTTAATGTTATTAGTACACATTGTCAAATTTCTTTAGAGTGACTGCTCCAGTTAATACTTAAGCCAGCAGTAGGTGAGAGTACTCATTTACCTTATCAGTAGCAATAATATTAGCTTTAAAATATAATTAATATTACAGGAAAAGAGTACAACACTGTGTTAACTAATTTTCTTTGATTTGCTAGTGAAGCCTTTTGTAAACAAACTGAGAACCAGAATACTTGGATTTGTGACTCTGCTACTTACCAAACATGTAATATTATTAGGGATATGAGTTCTTTAGCTTTTATTTTGACATCTTAAGAATTAGAATAATACTAGAATCTATCTTAAAAATACTATGAGGCAGTAGAAATGTGATAATTAAAGTAAATAATTAAAGGATATAACTTACAACAATGCTTGGCATTTACTGAGTGTTCACCATATATTAACTATTATTAATATCATTACATAATCATTAGGCTTTCCAATTTCTTTTTTTAAATTGCATTTTAGGTTTTGGGGTACATGTGAAGAACATGCAAGATTGTTGCATAGGTACACACATGGCAGTGTGATTTCGTTTAGAATGTTTCTGTCTCCTGGATAAGTAATGTATTTTGCCAATACATTACTTTGAGAAATATTTGAGAGATTTTATATCAAGATGGAGAGTGATCCAAGCACCCGTAAGTGACTGGGCAAAAAGAAATCAAAGTAAAGGGTGAAATGAAATAAAAATCAAACTTCAGCTCTTTCAAAAATTTTCCCAGAAGTGTTTTTAGAAATGCTTGTAAGTTTCATTTGAAGCAATGCTTCCTAAATTGAAATTCTAAGCAAAATTGTTGGTCTCATGCACGCACACACATGCATTTTTCTGAGTAGAAGTATCAGCTATTATAGTTTCCTCTTGGGAAGCCCTTAGAGATAGGACATTAGCTCTGGGTGGTCATTTAAAGTTTTTCTACTTTACAGTTTACACAAAGGTAAATTAATACCCATAGGGAGGAAGTAACTGGCTGAAGTTCATATAACTACCTAAGGGTAGACCATGACATTAAAACTCAGAATTTAACTTCCTATTGAGTATCATTTTGTTACACTAGAGAAATGTGTCTCCCCATGCCATACCTTCAGCTTTCTCCAATGCCATGTTTCCCATCATATGGCACATATAAGTGATGATCATTAATACTATATAAAGACAGAAGAGTTTTAGGATGAAGCAAAGTGTGGTCTCTGAAAGAAAGAAAAACATAGGCATTGAAAATGATAAGAGCATTTATTGCTTTGATAAATAATTATTAAATACCTGAAACCTGAATTAAAAAACAGTATTTCAATAAGAACAGCATGTGTAAAGAACATGAGAAGGAAAATCATGTTACTTTTGGCGATCTGAAGCAAGTCCAGTGTGAATATAGTACATGAACAGACACGGAGAGATGAACCTAGAGAGGCAGACTGCATCCAGACCATTCCAGGCTTTTGAAGACAGACTGAAGATGTAGCTCAGTTCCTGGTGAGAAGACACTGAAGGGTTTGAAACAGAGAAGTAACATGGTCACATTTGCTCCCCTCAAATGGACAGCTGATTGGAAATATGAGGCACTGTGGGAACCCTTGTAATTTTTTAAGTTGGAAGCGAGTGGTGGCTCCATGAAAGAGAAATAGAGAGATTCCAAGGACATTTCAGAGTCAGATTGAAAATGATTTGATATTAAATTGAATGTGGGAAAATAAGTGAAAGAGAACAATCAATGATCCCTGGTTTCTGTCAAAGGATAAAGGAGATGCTAGCTGGCAGGTGGGAGGTCTATTTAGATAAATGGTCAGCAAGAATCTAAAGACATGTTGATGTGCATTGTGTAAACTTTGAGCACTCCTGAAACACAGTAATAATCAGAACTTCAAGCTCTAACTTACAGATATTCCTGGATAAAAAGAAGGAAATCGATAGTGATTAGCTCTAGATAGCTCAGGGTTTTTCGCACAGCCTCTGGAGGGCTGTTGCAGGCTATTATTGCTCAACTGGTGACATTTTCTGATGAGTGTCTATTCTGGAAGCTTTCCATAGGATAACCAATATCCTCCAGCTCAGACAATCTATCCTTAGATCCTACACATACTTAGTGGTAGCACTAAATGACAACATTATTCATTCATTCATTCAACATGCATTTTTAAATCTCGCCTATAGTTGAGGCCTTGTGCAGAATCTAAAGATATAGCTAGTAACACAGTTTAGGTACTTGGGTTTTAATCTATGTGTGGCTTTTGGAGTTGTTTAAACATATCTAGGCTGCAGGAATTGGGATGAAAAAGCAATGGTTTATATCTATGCACCGATTGTTAGCAGACTAGTTTGCCTGGGAGATCTTTACATCTCTGCTTTTTCTCTTTTTGAAGTGCAGAGATGTTAAAGTCAATAAAAACTATCCATGGAATGGATGACAAGTATTCCAATACTTAATTCTAATTAAAACCAAGTTAAGCAAAAAAAGCTCCTATCTCTAGATAGATAAAATATTCCCTACTGGCTAATTTACGTGTTCCTTGCAAATCAAAGTACAGTCTTTCATGCCTGAGAAAAGCAATCCATCAAACTTATTCAAAGGTTATGTCATTTTACTTTCAAGCATGCAACAGTTGAGTAACTTGAAAATGTGAGTAACAAATGCCTTTCACATAATAGTTGGATTACGTCAAGAATCTAGCTCAATAAATACTCACTGTACATCTTCTCTGTGCAAACCAATATATGTGTGAGAGGTATAGAAAAGAGTGAGTTTTTCCATATCCCAGGATCTTGTTACCACATGAGCAAAAGCAAAACTATCTAAAATAAGGCAGAGTATAATATACTGGAGTGGGTAGATGGAAAAGATCTTCATTTTATAAGTGGAACGTGACATCTGCTATACACTCTAGGAGAAAGCAAATTGGAATGAAATAGCTTTAGCCTATCTCTATATTTTATTATACATTTCTTTTCCATAGGAGAAAAAAGAACTTATTCAATTGGTAATCTCAGAGAAATCAAGGTATATAAATAAATAGGGAGGAAAAGGCTTTTAAACAAGGCAATGACAGACCAGAATAAATTTTCTGGTTTTGTTACTGTACTACATTACGTAAGATATCAGCATCATTGGAAGCAGAATGAAGGCTATACGGGGCCTTAGTCCCCTTTTCTCATCATCTTGTGAGTCTATATTTAGTTCAAAATAAACTGTTTTTAAAAAGTCAGTGGTAGACTTTATAGCTCTCTAAGGCTATGCTAATAGAGTACCCAGTAGGTGTATGTGGGCTATGGAGCATTTGAGGTGTCTTGTAGGTGTGAAATATATACCAGATTTACTGTGACAAAAGAAGAATAAAAAATATATCAATAATTTTTGTATTGATTGTTGAAATTATTATGTTTTGGCTATATTGTGTCAAATAAAATATATTATTAAAATTAATTTTGTCCTTTGAAATTTTTTTATGTGGCCACTAGAAAATTTAAAATTAAAGTGTGGCTTGTATTTTATTTCTTTTGAATAGAGCTGCTCTATGTAATTTTTAAAAATGAGTTTGTAAAGGAAGCTACAGTTTTGCAATTAGTTGGCTACTTAAGCGTCTTCTCAGTAGATAACTTTTCCCACTTGGGCTGTAGACTTGGGAAAGGATGGAGGAATAGGGAAGCCCATAGGTCTAAGCCATGTTTAGCAATCCAGGAAGACGTGCCATTTATGAGATTTTAAGCCTCATTTATTAATTATTCCTTTTGGCTTATTGTGTCTATTCCAATTTCCAGAACTGGGACAAGAGCATAATAAGGGTGATTAGGCTCTCTTAAACCTCTAGCATGAAGGGACAGATGAAGTAGCAAGAGACTACAGAGGAGAAAGATAACTTTTAATCTAGGGTATATGAAAGAGACTAATAACAAAATGACATTTATGTTGAGCTATGCATATAGAAATATTCTAGGAAAAAATATTACAGTTATGAAACCTGAAAATGTAGGAGTGGTATGGAAGACAGTTAATCACCCTATGGCTGGATGTTAAGACATTTGCCTGCAGAGTACCTAGTGTCCTCAGGGTTGCTTGGCATGGATTATGGAAAAACCTGAATGCAGGCTATGAGTTTGGGGATTATTCTGTAGACAATGGGGTGGCATAAGAAATAATTTTGAATAACAGAGTAAAATGATTGGGACTCTGGTTTGGAATAACACTAGTAGTATAAACAAAAGAGTAACATACAGAGAAATTGGAGGTAGAAAGACCAAAGTACTCAAATTACCAGAAGTAGCATCCTTAAAACCTGACATAAATGGTTAGGACAGCCAAATTAGTATCCAGAATACTTCAGTTTGAATTCAGTAAGTAGTAGTTGTGAATATTCTCAAACCCAGCACAATCAGGTAAATAGATTACCTGTTCTCATCAAGCATGTACTCACTGGGGAAAATAGGCATTGAAGAAATACTTATAAGTGTGTCACTTTTATCTAAAGTTTCTACTGAGAAGATGCTTACGTAACCAACTAATTGCAAAACTGTAGCTTCCTTCACAAGCTCATTTAAGAAAATGAATTAGAACAACTCTGCTCAAAAGAAATAAAATATGAGCAACTGCTATAATTTTAAATTTTCTAGTAGCCACATTAAAAATTTTTAAAGGACAAAGTTAATTTTAATAATGTATTTTATTTAACACAATATACCCAAAACATTATAATTTCATCATTATGAAGGTCAAGTGCAAAGTACTTATAGCACAGTTAACAGAGTCTTAATCTAACTTATCCTTGAAAATCAATAAATGATGTTTCAGCTAAGCCCTGAAAAATAATTCATCAGAAGGGACTCAGTGAATCAGGGAAAGGGAAAGTGAATGTGTCGGATTGTAGAAACAACAGGTGCAAAAGATGTGATGTGGGAAAAAAAAAAAAAAAAAAAAAAAAAAAAAAAAAAAAAAGCATGTTGCTTGAAGAACTTGGAGTCCATAATGACTAAAATGTAAGAGAAAGCATGGGTGAAGGTGAAATCAAGCACAGCATGTGAGGAAAGAGGCTGTAATCCTTATATCATGGTAGAGATATGACAGAGGCTGTATTCTATATTTATAAAGAAGTGGGAAATCACTGAAGGATTTTATGCAGGAGTAGAAAGTGATTCAATATAAATTAAATATTGGAATGAGATGGTAAGTGGAGTCCACCCAAACCATATGGCTAAGAGGACAGGAGCAAAGGTGTGCTAGCTTGTGGCTCATGCCTATAATCCTAGCACTTTGGGAGGCTGAGGTGGGAGGATCACCTGAGGTCAGGAGTTCAAGGCCAGCCTGGCCAACATGGTGAAACCCCATCTCTATTAAAATTACAAAATTTAGCCTAGTATGTTGGTGGGTGTCTGTAATACCAGCTACTCAGGAGGCTGAGGCAGGAGAATTTGTTTGAACCCAGGAGGCAGAGATTGCAGTGAGCCGAGATCAGGTCATTGCACTCCAGCTTGGGTGACAAGAGTGAAACTTCATCTCAGAAAAATAAACAAACGAAAAACCACTGTGCCCAGAAGATTAAAAAAAAAAATGGTAGGCAGGCTGTTAAAGATAACCATTTGCTGAATAAATGAATGCATAATGGGTTGGAAAGGGGAAGAGAAAGGAAGAGACCTTTTAGTAGGCTGTTATCCACCATAATAGGAAGATGGTAGTTGCTTGAATTTTAGAAGTACCAACAGGAATGGGAAAAAACAAATGAAGAAATAAAAGATCCTGGAATTAATTAGAAGGAACTGGAGGAGACTTGATGATTGATTAAATAAAGGGAGGTGATGGAGAAGGAAGAGCCAAGGACAATACTCATGTTGCTGACTTGGGAGATGATATCCTCCATGAAGACAAAGAATAAGAAAACGTGTAGAGGGGATTTAAAAACACTGTGCATAGTTTATCATCAGCCTCTTATATTCTGCTGGATTAGATTTTTCAGGATCAGTCTCTCTCTGTCTCTCTCCCCCTTCAGAATCAGTCTCTCTCTCTCTCTCTCTCTCTCTCTCTCTCTCTCTCTCTCTCTCTCTCTCTTTCTCTTTCTCTCTCTCTCCCCCTAACCCTCCCTCCTTTCCTCCCTCCCTCCCTCCTTCCTTCCTTCCCTTCCCTCCCTTCCCTTCCTCCCTTCCCTCCCTCCTTCCCTCCCTCTTTCTCTTTTTCTTCATTCTTTCTTTTTTCTTTCTTCTCTTCTTTCTTTCTCTTTTTTTTCTTTCTTTTTCTCTCTCTTTCTTTCTTTCCTCTCTCACTCTTTCTCTTCTTTTCCCTTCCTCCCTTTCCTTCTTTCCTTCCCTCCCTCCCTCCCTCCTTCCTTCCTTTCTCTTTTTTTCTTTCTTTCCTTTCTTTCTTTTTGGAAACAGAGGTCTTGTTATCTTGCCCACGCTGGAGTTCAGTGGCTATTCACTATTAACAGACATGATCATAGTGCACTGCATCCTTGGACTCCTGGCCTCAAGAAATCCTCCTTCCTGCTGGACAGTGGCTTGTGCTTGTAATCCCAGCAATTTGGTAAGCTGGGGTGGGTGGATAACTTGAGGCCAGGAGTTTGGGACCATCCTGGCCGACATAGTTAAACCCTGTCTCTACTAAAAACACAAAACTTAGCTGGGTATGGTGGCAGGCACCTGTAGTCCCAGTTATTCAGGATGCGGAGGCAGGAGAATTGCTTGAAACTGGGAGGTGGATTTTGCGGTGAGCTGAGATTGCACCACAGCACTCCAGCCTGGGCAACACAGTGAAACTCAGTCTCAAAAACCAACCAACCAACCAAACAAACAAAAAACAAAAACAAAACAAAACAAAAAAAAAACAGAGATAGAGAAAAAGGGAAGGAAGGAAGGGAGGGAGGAATTCTCCTGCCCCAGCCTCCCGAGTAGATGGAACTACAGGCACATGTCATCATTCCCAGTTCTTGTTAGGGATTTTGAGGGGACTAAATCCAGCTCCATCATCTTATACAGGAGGAACATGTTTAAGTGATATTGGTGGGGTCTCACAGCTAATTAGTGATGAAACCGGAACTAAATCCGGACTTCTTGAATACTATATACCTTAGTTATTTCTTTTATATTCTTGCTTCTTAAAGTGTGGCCACTAGGCCTCAACGCATTGTCATCAGTGGGGATCTCACAGGAAATGCAGATCTAAGGTCCCACCTCAGATCTCCTAAGTCTACACTTGCATTTCAATAGAATATCCAGGTTATTTGTACACATTAGGATTTAGTCTTACTGTGCCACATCACACATCCCTGTTTTGTATGCAGAAATCCAAAGCTAAATATACAAGAAATCATTCTTTATAGCCATAAGACAAATATATTTATTTTCCTTTTTCTTTTTATGACCCAGCACCATAAATCTCAATTCTGTGTTCAGCAAAAGAACTATCCCTGGTCATGCCAGGGAGCTGCATTTACTTTTGAAAAAGAAAGATTAAAAATCTTAGCCATTTTTATGTGATAAAAGATGCAATTAAGTATTTCTTAAATTAAATATAGCCTTGAGCTCAAAATGCAATCGATCTGCTATTTATAACAGTTTAAGTTGTTCATACAGATATGAACACAGGATAAAGATAACACAGTTGATCTCTTAAATGTTGCTAGTTTTGTAATTCATCCTTGATACCAATTAAATTAATTTCAGACAGACATCTTGTTCCCAATTGTTTGTTGGAGGAAAGAACATGCTCTCTGCTTTTCAAGGCTGTGGGCAATCCCCAAATTCTCAATTCTGCACAACAAGCCTTCAGGATATTTAAGTGCTTATCATAGAAACTGGTTTGATTTGCATTTAGATCAACGTTGCAGACTTTCAGATGATTTTTTGGTTTGTTATTTATCCTAGGCAGAGAGTGGGACCAGATTTTGTTATCTGTTCCTATATCCAGGCCCCCTGGCAAAATATTTCTTCCTTTTCTTTCTTATAATTTCCTTTTAAAAAATTGAATTCAGACTTTTTTTTCTAGTACTTCAGTCTCTTATTTGTTCAGAGATCATATTTTTAAGCATATTTTTTAAAGAAGTCATATTTTTAAAAGCATAGGATAGTCTTAATTGTCTTAGTTCTAGAAACTGGCACAATGTATTTTGACTTTGCAAAGTCTTGAAAAACAAGTGACCCAAAAAACCTGAACCAAAAAGGCTTTAACAATAAAGAGGGTTTATTAACTCATGGAATGTAAAAGTCCAGAAGATGTTCTGACTTTGGTGAAGACTTAATTCAGTGGTCAAACCCACCAAGGCCTACATGTCATCTCTTGGCAGCATAATGGGTTTAGTTGTTCCAAGCTCATATCTTCATATCACACCAATGAGGGAGAAAAGAGAGAATATCTTCTAGTTGATACCATGGAAGAGAGAGGAAAATCCCATTTCCAGGAGGCTGAATAGCTGCTTCTTATAGGACACTCCTAATGTCAGGGGTGATAGTGAAGCTCACTCATGTCACCTAATTATGTGTGCCTAAGAGGATATGTGTGCTAAAGAAAAAACTTTTGAGTTTTGCCCAGAAGAAGAGCAGCAAACTGAAGATTTCCATTTGTTGAATAAATGAACAATAAATGTATATTAGCATTAGAGACCTTAAAACAGAACCAAGCCTTAAACTTCAGTCTAGAAAATAGTAAAGATTATTTTTTGGATAATTTCCAAGAGGAAGGAGTAGTATCAGAAGTTTCTTGTCATTCAAAGAAAAGGTATTGATATTTCCTTAAACCAATTTATCTTCTCTTGGTCTCTGTTTCCCTCTACATGAAGATCTTTTTTCTTTAAGTAGATAGCTAATCCTTTTTCATCTGTTTTGATCACAGTGTGACTGAATCCACACAATGTGATTCACTAATTGTGCTGTTATTCTGATATTTGAAGTTTGTTTAAACTCTCAGCTCCAGTCCAACCTTAAATATCATTTGGGCCGGGCGTGGTGGCTTATGCCTGTACTCCCTGCATTTTGGGAAGCCGAGGCAGGTGGATTACTTGAAGTCAGGAGTTAGAGACCTGTCTTTACTAAAAATACAAAAATTAGCCAGGTGTGGTGGCGGGCACCTGTAATCCCAGCTACTCCAGAGGCTGAGGCAGGAGAATTGCTTGAACCCAGGAGGCGGAGGTTGTAGTAAGTGGAGATCGCACCACTGTACTCCAGAGTGGGTGACAGAGTGAGAGACTCTGTTTGAAAAAATTTAAAAAAAAAATTTAAATGTCATTTGTTAGTTTCTCTTCTCCTTCAAGGGTCAAAAGGTAAATGTCAAAAAGCACTCTGCTTTGTGCTTCATTTACCTCAGACTCTGTACCATGGCTGAGCTCAGCACCCAGCTAGAATTCATCATCGGCTCCCATTCTGGTTGTGCATCCCTTTGGTCTGATGTTGCATCAGTTCCACACAGATGAAAGGGACCATTTGTCAGACATCAGTGATAATGGTTTGTCAGCTTAGATCTGTGGTCCTTCTTCTTTACTATCATCTTTTTTAAGTGAGAGATTGCTTGAAACATGCTGTCATTTATGGTGTTCAAAACAGCTTCTCGTTTAGTTGGAAAATATATCTTTATCATTCTCATGAACTTGCATATCACAACTTGTTGATGAAGCTGAGTCTTCTTAAATTATAGAGCAGAAGTCAGGCTTTCTTTTTCCTTAATTTTTTTTCCTTCTAATTAGCTGCTGTTTCAGTGGCAGTTGTCAGTCAACCATGGTAAATATATTCTCAGCATGGATATAAATGACTTAAATGTCCATATATAAAGTTTCATGCTCTGCCTCATTCTTGGACCCATCTCAGTGAACTAACTATGAAAATCCAATTTTAAAAATTACTATGGCGTAACTAAGACTGTGTTTGACATGACAGCACCAACACATTTTGGATATTTTTAGAGTTGTGGATTTGGTCATTTATTCAAAACCACATTAAATATTATGACAGGGAACAGAAGATAGAGTCTCCTTAAGACAAACACAGTGGTGTTTTCCTCACTCCTGGTTTAGCCTCCTTATATTGAAATATAATTTTCTATGCTGTAAAGGAAAATTGTTAGCTTTACAAATATACTACAGAGTATTTTGTGGTCCTAAAAGGTTACCTTTGGAGATGAATTTGGGTTCAAATTTTACTTCTGCCACATACTGGCTGTGAAGATACAGGCAAGTTGCCTAGTCTCTCTAACCTCAGTTTGTCCCAGAATTAACTGAGCTAATGCATGAAGAGCACTTGGTACAATCCTGAGATGTAGCAGGCACTCAATGAATGCCATTATTAACCCATAGGTTCTCAAACATTTATCTCAGTCCCTTCCTAGAGTCAGTGTAGTTCATCTGCATAGGTAGGGGTAAGAAGGGGTAGAGATACTTGTAAACATATTTGGTTATTGTAAATGTTTTGAGAAAAGCATCTTTAGGGTAGAGAGTTTAAATTAATAACTTTTTAAATAGATCTGCCTGAAAAATGTCTGAAGTTATATGTTACATCTAGACCACAAGCCTAAACCAGCCAGATGTTTTTGTAAATAAAGACTTACTAGAACACAGCTACATCCATCCCATTCATTTACATTGTTATCCTTGATTACTTTCATGCTACAAAGGTAGAGTTGAGTAGTTGCAATAGAGACCACCTGACTTGAAAGGCCTAATATAATTACAATCTGGACAGAAAAAGTATGTCAACCTCTGGGTTAGAATATCACTGAAGATCATCACAAAGATATCTAGAAACATTCAATAGATTGGTGCAAATTACCTTCAAGATTAATTTCAGCAATCTTTTGATACTGTAAAAATACTGCAATATGATTCATGGGAGATATAACCTAAAAAATAAAATATATTTTATTTAGACATAGCCATGCATTGTGACATTCTGAGTTCTCTAAAAGCAGAGCTGGAGACAAACACTTGTTTGCAGATAGTTTCTTTGTGAAGAGATATCAGGAAACAACAGTAGGGAATTAGAAATAGGGTATGAGGAAAAGGATGTGTTATTGAGCTGATCGCTGCTGTGAGCAACTAAGACTCAATCCTGTGAAGACTCCCTGAAGGGCTGTGTAAAGCGCAGCTAGAATGGTCACTGAGGGCTGGAAGAAGGTAGCATTTATCCACCAGCTTTGATCTTTCATTGGGTAAGCTTCCCTTGGGCTGTTAACTAGGTTAACATTTCTGGGTTTGTACATGCACCAGTGCCAACTGGATTTCCCTACATATCTCTCAGCTCAGCCACATAAAAGGTCCAGACTCCGAAATTGAGAGACCCAATATAGTGGTTGCAAGGTGAGCAACGTGCTATCAGTCTGCTACAACATGAAGCTAGTTACTAGCAGTGGCTGGAGTATAAGGCAGGTTGAAAGGACCTGAGGCCAGGCATAGGAGGTATCCAGTATAGTATCTGATATTTATTGACTGTTCTGGTTGTATAAATTCCTGGGTGGGAAATGCTTTTTCTTCCTTATACCACTAACTCTGATATCAACATACTGAGCTGAGCAATGTGGTTTTCTTTAACCACATTTGATGGTCGAAAAAATCAGTGGAGGAATTTAAGTTAGAAATACTAAATAGATTCTAATAATTTTGCAATATGCTAGTTAATTCTGTAATTCCTTTACTTCAGTTGACTCATTAATCCCCACAATAAACACTCCAGGTAGGTAAAATTATTACCTGTATTTTATCTATGAGTAGCCTAAGGGTTAGCAGAGGTTAAGCAACTTGACTAAAGATATATAGCTAGTAAATGTTAGTATGTAGTTGACACTCAGATTCAGGTCTCCCTGGCCCAGAGTTCATGCACTTAAACATTTTGTGATATACTTTTTAAAATTCTTAGAGTTTCCTCTTGGCCAGATTACAAATCTGTGACTGAATACATTTTCCAATAGAATTTTTGAGAGCATTTGAATGATTCCTACACTGTGTCTAAACTATATACTCCATCTAGGCCAGCCAATAAAAAGATTGAAAACCCCAACATTTTTGTCATTTATTTGGTCATTTTAATCACTTACTATTGATTAGGTGACTCAAGAATGGTGTACATATGAACTAAATATAATCAACAAATATGCTGGAGTCTTCCCCAACTCCTTGTGGGCTTTCAGACTTTCATTGCTTAGCTTTTAAGTGGTAGAAAAATGATTCATGTCTGTAAATAGTATTTAAAAACACATTAATACATTGTAAAATGATTTCTATGACATAGCATATTACGGATTCACATATAATGACAAGTAAAAGGCTGTTTTACAAGGTGAAAAATATATTAGGTGTCACAGTGGCCTGAGGCAACGAGAATAGTTCTGAATCTAGAGTCAGAAGTCATGAGTTCAGAAGGCAAGTCCTTTAACCCCTCAAAGAAAGTTTATTGATTTTCAAAATGAGGTACAGTATACAAGCCAGACCACTGTAAAGGTTCAGATGGGATGATGTATGTGAGAACACTCATTAAACTTTAAATATGATGTAAATGTAAGGGTTTCCTTTTGGTACCTTTGAATACAGTCAGCAGATTTTTGCTCTCGAAATGAATAATCCTACATTATGCATGTTAAGCGAAATAAGCCAGGCCCTGAAAGACAAGTATCACATGTTCTCACTCATATGTGGGAGCTAAAACAGTTGACTAGAATAGAATGACAGACATCAGAGGCTGG